>NW_026042319.1:0-107500 GCF_023856365.1 Brienomyrus brachyistius
TCTCTTTCAGATGGGAAATTCCAGAAACACTCCATCAGAACAAGAGTCCCTAGATGAGGTTTAACCAATAAACCACACCCCCTTTTCAGATCCCATAGGGGGCCCAAGCGCACACGACAAGTCAATTCAGAGTTTTTCTTATGTCATGCATGAGAGGGCCGGGATAATGGCTTTCTCTAGCCAATGGGCAAGTCAACACGTTAACCCCCAGCAAACAGCACACCCACCCCCCTCCGCAGGCTGCATGGGCCATCTGGCCAGATGACAAAGGGCAAACCAAAGAGGGCACCGGGCTATTCGGGTCCAGGCACCAGAGTCCTTTCATCAGGCACTGTGAGCGTCACCTGTGCCAGGTGACAGAGAGACCCGTCGGATGAAAAGCTCCGTTATTCTCGGAGTGACTGTGAATAGACCAGCACAAACACAAAAGGACCCTGCCCCACCCCCACGGTTATGTAAAGCTGAACACGTGAGGGTGCTGAGATCCGTTTGCTGACATTGAACAGCAGGATATGAAGGGGAGCCGTAAATATTCCAGGCGAGAACAGGTCAGCACGCCACCATAGACCTGGGACAGGCTTCGGAGCCGGTTTGTCCATGCGGGCGACATCATTCCCCAGATATTACAACACATCGGACCGAAAAAGTAGCACCACAGGCTTAGCTACCCTTCCCCATCTACTGATAAGGAACGAAGAAACAGAAACTACCTGTATGCAATATAAAGGACGCAGAGCACTGTCTATGCCAGTCACCAATCCTGTATGACGCCTTCTCAGCTAACTCAGCCCGTCCCTCTCCTACTGAGCAGCTGTCCATCCCATTCAGATGCTGACATCTGGAAGAGTAAGTAGCACCCCCCACACCCCCCCCCCCCCCATCTCCTCCTTCTTGGAAGCCCATAGCTCAGCGTCGCAGTTTTTAACCAAGAGCCCACAACTCAGGGATCAAATCTCACAAAGATCTGCCTGAGACCTGAGATTTAACTGGCTGCCAAGACAACCACAAGATCCAAACAACTTCTATGAAGAGAGTGAACGGGGGGGGGAGGGGGGTGGGGGGCATAACTCCAGGCTACACGAATGGAGACCCATTGCAGTGCCCCTGCGTCCCTGCGCCAACGGTCAAATGCATTTGACTTCATGCGACCAGGGGAGGCCGACTAAGCGTGATACTGTAGATGGTCAAGCTTCTAGCCATGACTCAAGACTGGAACCAATGTGAAACAGTAAAGTTAGGGCCAGTAGGGAAAGGAGCGAGGAGCGACCAGCAGCAGCCTCAAATCTCAAAGACAAGAGGCGGGGGAGGACAATGAGGACTGGCGTAGGCAAAGGGTGCCCCAAATCCCCCAAACTCCCTGAATATCCCCCAACATACGACTCAGGCCCGAAGTTCCCTAAAGCCTCAGAGTTCCTTCAGAATGGGCCTGAGCCCTAACTCTCAGCCTTGCCCTGGTCTCAGAATGATGCAGCCAATCAGCCAGAGGCAGCCCAGAGACTCCACCCACTCTCTAGCCGTCTTTGGCATCATTCCACTTTTGCTGGGCTATTATTGGACCATGGAATGCTCTACTGATGAAGCAAGATGTAGCTCACAACAGTACTGTGACAGGAAGGGCGCAGGGACAGGGCTGGGTGCAGGGAGACGAACATCTGGACTACGGTGTTTGTTTCAACAAAACAAAAAAAGGAAGCAGCTTAATTTGCATTCAGGGGGGCTTTTTGTGATAGAGGACCAATCATATGGTAGGACACCCTCAGAGCAAAGGTGGTCAACTTCTCCTCTACTCCAGCAGCTAAGTTTCCCCGTGGCCACAATGGCGGAGACAATAATCACCGTGATGCCAACCATGCTGGAGAGCAGGGAACAGTGGCCTTTCCATGTAGGGACATTTCTGTCCTTTGTCCGGATCCCACTGCAGGGTCCTGGCCAGTATAGCCCAGTGCGAAGTCGGCCCCCTCGAAGCAACACTCAGGCAAAGCAGGAGAAAGCGAGTCCATTGGCAGATGGAGGCGGGGTCAGCCACGTCCCCGTCAATGCACAGCTTTGTGTTCAACGCGGGCCCATCAACAGCCCAGCTGATTTTTTTTTAAAGTAAAACATAGACTTTCTTCTGTGGCTCCAGCCCACGGTGCTGAAAATAAAACGTCAGCCAATGACCCACTAAACACGACCGGGGAAAAAAACACGCCACTATGAAAGGAGGCAATTAACAGAGACAGAAAAATGACACATTTCTGCAA
This sequence comes from Brienomyrus brachyistius, assembly GCF_023856365.1. Taxonomy (NCBI): domain Eukaryota; kingdom Metazoa; phylum Chordata; class Actinopteri; order Osteoglossiformes; family Mormyridae; genus Brienomyrus; species Brienomyrus brachyistius. The sequence continues at coordinate 2,244 of NW_026042319.1, forward strand.
ATAATCATGCACACAACAAATATTACATGACGAACGTATAAACAAGCGCTTTGGAATCAGCATTAACAAACCGCTAATTACAAAGGTTTTGTCATCCCATTAATATCATGAAACCATTTTATCTGATTTTGCTTGTATTCGGGATTCTGTTTCATTCTGATTCTTCACTGACTATCAAACTGGACCAACGGGAGCGTAGATATTTCACTACTTGTGTTATCAGTTTGCGATCTGGAGTAAAAATGTACGGAAGGACTCCAGACAGCATTTCTGGGAGGACAGTGCGGCATCTAAACAGGAGGCAGATCAGAACATTAAGGAACGGAATTCAAACAAAAGCTCTTTTGCTCACAAAACAGGAAAAGACACATTTCCTGCCTGAAACCCTGAGTGACTTCTTCAGTGCTCTCTAACAGACTGACGACAATCAAAGACACTTCCCTACTACACTGATACAAGAGTAGGACTTTTCTTACCGAAATGCAAATGGATATTTTGTTTTAAAAAAAGCCACAACTCACTCCCCCTCACACCATATCAAGGGCAAATATTCTCCCCCACATGTGGCCAGGCCTAAATACAACAGCAGTCAAACTGTACTACCTTCCTGGGAGAGCAGACCTGGTTGAGGACGCCTGTGCCTCTGGTTTTCGAACACCCACAGAGGACACCTCATCTGTAGTTCTCTGTATTTTCCATTCCAGTAACAGTCCCAGTCATTCACGGTACTTAAATCACTACAATCGGTCACAATCAAATCTTTTTCACACCCCCCCCCCCCATGTTGCAGGCCATTTTATTTAGTGAGCATTCCCTTGACAGCAAGTAGCTAAAGGTCAGACTACCTCAGTTGCAAGGTAGCCGTGATCGTATCAGAACTTCAGCGCGGATATGAGCAGGACCACAAATAGTAACGGGGCGCCCTAAAGTGCACTAGACGATAGGCTGAAGATCCAGGCTCTCAGACTAAGTGCACCGGGCGACCTCTTGACGAGGCGGCGCTCACGTCGCAGAAAACTCGTGAATTATATACAGAAGTGGATTTAGACAATGTGTGCCAATAAATGAACAGCCATGACCCAAAGCGAACGGTGTTAAGTACAACACGTGATCAAAAGAGAAACCTTCCCAAGTCCAGCGAAACCCCATGACTGACGGATGCAGGATTAAGCACGTGCATGCACATGGGACCGGCTCGCTCACCTTTCCCATTCTGCCAGGCTGTGTACCAGGACAGGCTCAGGAACGACGTCAGGAATATAACCGCAGTGGCAACAGTCCCATTTCTGAGCCTCATCTCATTTCAGCGCGTCCGGACCGAACCGACTCCGTGCACGGAAAACGGACCGGTGGGGCGCGATCTCAGAGCATCCCCAAGGCGAAAATCCACCAGCGTTGGGGAGAACGGCGACCTGGGGGGCGCGTCTCAGAACCGTGGGATCTTTCTGACCTGAAATGACAAAGGGACGCGGGATGAAGTGAGAGATGCGCAGAAACAGGAAACAGCGACGGGGTTAAATAAGAGATCGCAGTGGGGGATCATGGCACCTTACAGCGATTTCCATGGGAAACCACGGCATCTTACAGAGATCTTTATGAGAGATCATGCCTTTTCCCCAGCATCGCATGCGCGGCTTGCGATATTTCACAGCAAACCGGACCCGGCAACTGACAAACTTCACCCCCCTTATGGGTCACGGTCAAGCAGCCTCTGTAGGGGATCCGCCTGCTGGAACGCCGCGATCAGGACGCCAGGTTGCGCGGCGGGAGGACGGCGGAGCGAACCCCAGGACAAAGCCGCCTCCCAACACCGTGCTGGCATCGCATCCCACGGGACTGCCGTCCAAATGCCCCGGCAGCCTTACCCAGCTATTCCGCGATTCACGCCAGCGTCGGAGCTGCGATGTTCGCCTGCTGTCGTCCAGCCGTCGGTCAGTCAGATGATAAGACTACACCGATTTCTCAGCATACAAGCCCCACACCGCCCCACAGAGCCACAGTCTCTCATTAACACGCACCGAGCGCGCGAGCTCTCAGGCAAGCTTAGCACAGCCGACGCCCACTGATGACGATTGGCTAAAGCCGGCACATATCGGGCCAATCACGGCGTGTAAATCTGCATGTCTTTTCGGTCACAGGTCATGTGACAACCGAGTAGAACGTTCCTATCCCCTGGGGAGATTGTTAAAGGCGTCTTTGGGTGCTTCTCAATATGCGTACTTCACTGTACTTGTGTTCTCGTGTACCCATTTTACGTCATTTTTCATTGCCCAAGACTGGTTCCAATGCTAAGAACAGAAGTACTTAGGAGAGTAAAAATCCCCCGAATGCCGTTCTTGCCCTGCCCCAAATACATTAACATTTCTATCAAGAGTTATAATATAATGCAATTATTTTCTATTCTAATTGCAGCTGATATCAAATTTAGGAAGCAGATCGTAATGATAAAGAAGTGATCGATGTACATAAATCAGAAATGGCGCCACTGCGTGTTGAGTCTCTAAACCGCAACTTCGGAGCGGCAGCCAACTGTATTAGATTGTGTGTGTGTGTGTGTGTGTGTGTGTGTGTGTGTGTGTGTGTGTGTGTATGTGTATGTGTATGTGTATGTGCACGATCCCACCCTCCCTTGCGGGGCTCTATTTATTGAAACTGAAATGTAATAAAAGTGACTCATCGAGAATATCTTACCGCGTCCAAAGCCTGCAAGAAAACACACATAACACTCGCAAAAATGGGATGTCAGCAAATTTGTGCACAAATTGATAAGCTACGTAGGTGATAGCAGTCAGATATTGAGAGTACAGGACAGTCCCTGCTCATTGGAAGCCAGCCAAATTACTGGATGTTTTGAAGACCTGTAGTGAGGTCGGGTTTCTGGAAGAACCGAGGCAGACTCAGTGTATGCCATTAAGTAACTTAAACACCACGAAATAAATGGTACTAAAGCAGTTCCTCAGCTTTGGCACAACTTACTTACAGTCGCGGTTCACAAAACAGTATCCTTTATGACCAATCCACCCAAAAATCATGCCCCGCCCTTTTAGAGAGACGAATAATGCTATTAATACACAGAGCGTATCAAATCTAAATTTTGCCATCCGTTAATTGTGCCCAGCCGTTTCGAGAGGAGTTACCCAACACTTGCATCGTTATACTGGTAATGAAAGGCTTCGCAAGATATATATCAGAAGATATATCCGGGCGGTTAATAAAGTTATTCATAAACAATAATACCAGACTTAACCCAATAATCCATCCATTTTCCGGCCGCTTGTCCTACGCAAGGTGGCGGGGGTCCGGACGGGATACCATACCATCGCAATCGAGACTAAACACTATATAGGTCGGCAACCTATGCTGACAGAAAGCGTAATAGAATGCAAGTCACCTTTTCGTGAACTGGCCCCATAGGAATCCAGGGGCCTGCACGGGGGCCACACAGAAGATCAGAGGCCATCATATAGTCACAGTGTTCATACAACTGCTCCTTAGCATATGCATTTCTAAAATAAGTTGCAAATCAATAACGTCTATCCAAGCAAATACAGAAATCAATAAACGTTTGAACTGTCATTTAAAACACAACAAAAACACATTAAAAAGCTGAAACAAAAAATAATAAAATAACAGAAACCCTCTCCAACAATCGAGAGCGTTTTCTCTTGCCGTCTAAACTACGAACATGTTGAATTTCTTTTATTTTTAGGTCCATTCGTCAGAGTTAACGATGTTAATAAACAACCTATCTTTAATCGGCATACACACACGCACACAATTTTAAGAACTGACCTTGACGTTCTCTTAATAAACTACACGTACTAATAATCTTTGAATTATACTATATAGGCAGTTAGCAAAATCTTAGACGCTGATTAAATGTTACTATGCACGTAGTCAGCTTTCAGTATATTTTTCATTTTAACAATGGCACAATGTTCATGCGCACTGCTAAAAGAAATATTTGAAAAGACATACGTTAGTAAAGCAATACTGAACTACATTTTCTTCATCTAATGACGCCGTTGTCAGGAAGTGCGCGTTTTTTATCGAGGCAATATCGCCTCCCGGTGGACACACGAAGCAAACGCTATATCCTTACGGTCAAATGGACTTACAGACTTACAGTGTTTGTGTAGGAGAAAGTCCGGCTCCTTCGGTTGTATGGTGTAATGACATATTTTATGGGCACTTTTAAGTGTTTCTTAGGCTCCAGAATCTAATTCTGCTATAATCTATTTTTCTAGTGCTAAGCTGTGGCTCTGTGGGTTAGGATGCCGTGTGTGTGATCGGTCGGCCATCGGCTCTCTCAAAATGTTCATTGCTTTGGATTAAAGCTTCTACCAAATGAAAAAATGTAAATACAGGATAATAAAACAGCATTATTTAACAAGCTACCCTTCCATTCCTCTGTATAATGTCCATTAATCCTCCGTGGTCTATTTTGCCTTTGATCCAGGTTAGTGTATTACCTGATAAAACTAGTTCCTTGAATGGGATGAAAGCACATGGCGCAGAAACAATGATTGCGGCTATGCCTTTAAGCTTCAAGCTATCAAAACACAAAGAAAAATACGCTGAATATCTGCCACCTCAATACACGGTGTCATGAAACCTCATTCCCAGCTTTAACGCAAATCAACTGTGCACAAAAACACCGCTATGGAGATTCTGGCAGATATTATTTTGGGTCAGTGTCCTCCGGGTTCCCACAATGAAGTTCCGCCATCCTTTCCCCAATTATTGTAGTGACGTCTATACCACAAGAAACACGTAATCGCAAGACTATAGACGGAAACCCTATATCAAGGTGGGCACTTAGGCTATATACGTGTATTACAGTAACTCCATAAGTAAACCTTGCTCTCCTAACTACATACCGCCCAAGCAAAGGTCTCCTAGCAAGAATCACAGTACACAGCCATTTATCTGATAATTATATGCACATACGTGGCTGTCGTTAGGTCCGAGTATTTTATAAGCCGAGCCCCGAGTACTTCCGCCCGGACTTCAATCATCGTTCAAAAAAAAGTCAGATAACCTTGACTTAGCCCCTGAACTTTTCAATAGCTTGAAATTCCTCGGTACACATACATGTATGTCATACCCATTCATACAATCGGGTATTTCTGGGGCAGATATTCAGACACTTATAGGAAGGGGGACCCAAGACGTGTGTTATTTTAGTTTCGATTAAAAAAAAAAAAAGTTATTTTTATATTAGTCTAAATTTTCATTTGAAATCCAGTTTAGTCTTAGTTTTTAGTGTATTTTCACCAGTTTTTATTTTAAACGTAGTTTAGTTTTTATGCATTTGAATTTTAGTTTTAGTCATTTTATTTTCGGGGTTTAGGATGAATGGTTTAGCAACTGACTGGATTTCGTTTCAATGAAATATTTCCGTTAAGAAGCGAAAATAAAAAAAAATCATTAACTTAATAGTATGAAATTTTTATAATGGAAAATATCTGACATTTGTTTGAATTTTATTTCTGTTAGTACTGACAGCAATATTTATAGTGTTCGTTTAGGTGTAGTTTATTTTCGTGTCTTATTTCAGCTAACAAAAATGTTTCCTTACAGTTTACATCTTAGTTAATGATGATAGCCCCGGCCAGAGCAAGATTCAGATTCCGAGCCCGAGTTCGAGCCCCAGTGCAAACACACACAGCCTCTGAACCACCACAGGTGATGCAAACAATAGCTCGGTTCAACAAAAGCAGTTTTATTTCACAGGGCGTGATCTCTCACAAAATGATACATTGTCTCCGAAGCTGGTAGACCCTCCGCAAGATCGTAACCAAAGAAATTTCACACAAAAGCTATTTAATCCTCAAAAACTCACAACCAGGGAGAACTTGCAGGATTACATTCAGAGCAGAGCTGACTCACCCCTCCCCCCCACAGCCCCACCCATCCCACCACCTGGGCTTGGGTTTATGTCACAACACCTTATCAACAAGCACACTCAGCAGTGGGGGGCCTGGGGCCCTTCTGGCTTTTACTTCCCGCACGTTTGGGTCACTTGCAGGAGACCAACGCCCAGCCTAAGACCCACTTATACAGTACTCACAGTGTCAGGTGTCTGAAATCTAACCTATTCTCAATCTGATCATCTTTTTTGAATTACAAAACTACAAAGGACAAAGGGACAGCCTCCATGCGTGTCCCTGCTCAAAGCACCCAGCAGATGTTTCTAAGTTTCCAGGTCAATTTTATCCACTTTCTACATTTTCTGTACACCTTTTCATTGACACTACAGTGTAATTGTACCTTTTCACTGTGGCTCCTTGAGCCAAAACAACTCCAATTAAAATATGCTAATGTATATTCTTATGGAAGCAACTTAAAAGATTATTATTCAAGGGAAAAGACCAATTCCCTCTGAGGATCATCTATACTTTGACTAGTGCGTCCAGTTTATGAAGCACTATCTTTGCTAGGCCTGGAATCAATCAATCGTGATTGATTACGTCACTGGCAGGGAGGCCGTGACCTCGGGGCCCTTGATTACGTCACTGGCAGGGAGGCCGTGACCTCGGGGCCCTTGATTACGTCACTGGCATGGAGGCCGTGACCTCGGGGCCCTTGATTACGTCACTGGCAGGGAGGCCGTGACCTCGGGGCCCTTGATTACGTCACTGTGTTAGTTAACTTTATTGCCTACATAATGTTTTAATAAAATTAATATTTTATACATAAATGCAATAAAAAAAGATTTAGTTCTGTAACAATATTTTAATTCCCAACTGAATTTACCGAGGAACCAGAACTGAGGACATTATCATCTTGGTGTGTTTTAAGGCATAATTTTGTTTGGTTTTTTATTCTAATAGAAATAAGATGTGTTAAAGGGAATCTGAATTATAAACCAGCGCAATATGCTAAGGCTTGTTATGAGCTCAAACACAACTGTGGCTTACTTACCACCCTGCATTTTTAACAAAGGTATTTTTTGATATTCTTTCCATGTTTCTCTGTGCAAAATTCAAACCGGAGCCTTCGGGACCAGACTGACGGAAGCCCAGTGCCATGAACATGCAGAGTCACCCCCACAGCCACGAGGAGCAAGCCCCGCCCTCACAGCCACGAGGAGCAAGCCCCGCCCTCACAGCCACGAGGAGCAAGCCCCGCCCCCCCACCCACAGGTCACACACCTCGGCCCTGTCCGCTCCAACTCATCTCTGAGCTGCATACGAGGGTCGGTGCGATTGCTGATGTGGGTCAGACGGGCACACCAAGCTTCATATACAGCCACGTCAGTCAGACAGTGATCACTGTAAGAAATCCAGCTGAGAGACGGAGGAGCTTGTGAGAGGATGTGGAGACGCGGGGGCAGGGCCCTGGGACGCGGTATGCATGCAGTGGGGGTCACATCAGCAGGGTCTGTCGGGGTTACACGTTTTTCTACACTCTGTCCTTAGGGCCCCCACACTGTCTCGCTCAGTCCACGGTCTTATCACTCCAGGCCAGCGACTTCCTCTTGGCCAGCTCCAACCAGGACGGCTGGCCAGCTCCAGACGCAGGAATCGGCAGGGGCGGCGCTGAAGGTGACGAAGATGGGGACGATGACCAGAGCAGGGACTGCAGTTCTGACCTCTTCCTCCACCTCTCGTCTTTGTCAGCATGAGCCTCGGAGGCAGCGCAGGTCAGCACCTCTGGAAGAGAGATGGAGAGGCCACGCCCCTGAGCATGCACTGGTGGAGACATACAGGCACACTTTCGGCAACTCACTGCTATGAGCCTGGATTCGACCACACAACCAGCTGGAATCTCCTCAGCCCTGTGCGGCTGTTCTGGTACCTGGGAAATGCACATTTACGGGTGCCCTCCTGACCGCCTTCTCTTCACACCTGCCCTCAGCTAGGGGTCTCTGCTGAGTCGTGACAGCAAAGGTGTCTTTCCGCAGCTCAGTCTACAGGTAAACAGAGACTGAACTGAGTCCCGTGAGCAACCAGACACCTCCCCCCCCCACCGGACTTCCCGCCTCAATGCACCTGCACGATGTTTGCACAAGCACAAATGGTGATTGCTATCTCATGTTTCTTTTAATAACACAGCAGGTCTGTCTTGGGTTAATGTTAACACCACTCACCTGGCTCTCAACCGCTCGCTTAGCCCCTCTTGGGACTTAGTTAGAACGTAAAAGATTTGCTTTGTGTCTAGTCGGTACTTCTGTTCCTTCTTTGTTCATTTAATATTTGCTTCAAAGGAAAACTAATTTACAAAAGTAAATCTGATTTAAGGTATAAGCAGGACACCTTTTGACGTGCAAAAATCACATGTCTGCGGATTTAGCTCATTAAACCATCCTACTCCTAGTGGTCATGCATTACCTTGCTCTCCAGATGGGCTGGCCATCCTGCCTTTTTCGGCATGAGAGGAGATCTGCTTTCCATTGCTGCCTCCGTGTCCACTTTCCTCTCCATAGGGGAAGACGTGGGGGCCCCCTCCTGGCCGAGATGGGAAATTAACTTCTTTTCTTCCCTGTCCCGGGCCACGGGTTGTGGGGGCCTCTGAGAGATGCCCTGTGGGGCGCCGAGTGGTGCCAGCTTGCAGGTAAAAATCTGCTGGAGGCTTCGGGTCTTTTCACGTGCCACAGACATCCAGACGGGCTCAGAGGTTGCAAGCTCGCCCTCCTTGGAAGGAGCAGGAACAGGCTTAGACAGGGGTCCTGTGTCTGCACAGAGAGCTGGAACAATATACCAGACAGAAGACAGAGACAAGATATTGGTTCATATGATGTGAGGTTTTAACAATGCTTGTGAAAGTGAGTTTAGCCAAAGTCTAAAAGATTTCGACCTGCCATGATCCACCAGTTGAGGATTATTGGTTTAGACCCTATGTCACGTGATACAAGTTCCTGTGTCAGCTGGAATTCACTACCTCAGACTATTCTTCTCACGCCCTCCTGTCACCAACGGCATGTACGTTTGAGTGCGTCCCCACAAATGCGCACCCATGAGTACCACCATTTGATATCTCAAAAACAGAGGGTATGGTAGTCTTTACCTCCTTGCTTGAAGCATTCGATCTTCTCTCTGGGCAGGGTGGATGGAGGCAGGCTAGGAGCAACAAGGGGTGGGAGTCTGTCAGGATTCTGAGAGGGTGGCTTTCTCAGAAACGGGGGCTTGGTGTTGATGTTGTCTGTGGAGATATCCCATTCCTCGTCATCCAGTCTAGGAGAATGAGGAGCTCTGGGCCGCAGCTCCTCAGAGATTGCTAGTTTAGCTGGAGGAGGCTGTGCAGGGGGGGACGGGGGACCAACCTCAGCACTGCGGCCCTTGCGTGTCTGCTCTGACTGGGCTATGTCTGACCGGTATCTCAAGGACAAGGAAGTAGAACGAAGCTTCACCCCGAAGGAAGTCCTGCCTTGCGTGTCTTCCTCTCCTGTGGTCGGCATGGTGTTGCTCTTACTCTCCTGAACTTCCTTTACCTCTGAGCCTCCTCCTGCTTTCCCCTGGACTTGCCCAGACTTTACAGACTCTTCTGTCACTCTCTTCTTCATGGTACTCTGTTCTGCAGACCAGGGTAGCTCTTTAGATTTGGCTGCTCCCAAACTTCCCACAGGTTGTTGTAGCAGCTGGATGCTAGAAGGACTCTTGACCACCAGATCTTCCTCTAGTTTGGTCACTGACTGCTTATTCAGAGGGATCTCCTCCGTTCTGGCTGTTAGAGGCTCCTGGAGCTTATGGTTGGAGGAGGTCTTGTTTACTGTATCTTCTGCACTCACTGAGCTCCCCTCAACGCCACCAGTAAAACTGCTTGTCCTGGGTCTGTCCCAGGCAGAAGAGATTGAGAATTTGAATGACCCAGAGTTGGGTCTTTGTTGCCTAACAGCCTCTATGGGTTGTTGGTCATCCTGAACAGTGGGTGGCGCTGATGTTCTCTGGGCTGACCCCGAGACAACATCCTCTTGCACACACTGTTCCATAGTTGTTGGGGTAGCTTTTTTCGGCAATGATGTCTTTGGTATTATGGGTTGTCGTTCTCCAGACTGCAGAACGTTTTTGGTGGGTGCTACTGTAGAGAGCTGAGGGTTGGGTGAAGGATCCAACTGTATTGCTGGGATCATCTCTTGAGCTTGCTTTCCCAGGTCACCTTGCTTCTGAAGAGTGTTTTTGGGGGGTGTGTAATCAGATGCACAGGTCTTAGGTGTTATTGGGTAGTTCGAAGAGTATCGCTGACCAGAGTTCTGCAGAATTTCTTTCACCAGGTCCTTAGTGCCTTGTGCCTTGCTGGGGCTTTGGGGCTTGTTGGTAGGAGTCCCTGGTAGCTCAGCAAATCCAGGAGAGGACAGCACCTTTGCAGGACTTAACTCTGCAGGTTGGTTGGACTCCGGCACCCGTGGCACAGGCCGGGGCAGGAGGGCGCGTTTAGCCACTTGTTCCACTTGCTGAACAGGCTGCTCCAGGCTAACTGCAGCAGTCTTGGGAAACTCCAGACTGGTCTCCATCTCCAGCTCCTGCTCTCTTCTCTCAGGATTTGACTCCAATAACATCTGAGTGGAGTAAGAGCGGCAGCGGGCTGCCTCTTTGGGAACCTCATCTCCTTCTTGCTCTCGCTCCAAAATAGCCTTTTCCAGGGTATTTAAGCTCTCTGAGCGCGGTCTCTCAACACTCTAGTCCAGAGACAAGAAAGAAAACCTGTAGTTAGACACATCTAATAGTGTAGTCTGGAGGTAGCCAGATATAAAGCAGACATAGAAAAGCTTTGGAGAAATCAGAGACTAACAAAATACTCTGACACGACACAGAAACAGGATGTTCTCCTAGGCATTCTCATGCAAGAGACCAATGAGGATACAATGCAAGTCATCCTGGGCTAATTTGATGAGAAGCCCAAGAGGAGGGCCAGTGTGCCAGGGTGCCATCCCACCAAGACTGGTTTCCGTCCCTTGGTGCTGGCTCTTTGATTCCGGGGCTTCACCGACATGCGGTGACGGGCGGCTGAGTTGTCCAGACATGGGATGAATCGGGCAGGGACGTCAAAGTCTGTTACGGGACTGAGGGCCTCGGTGCTACTTGGCTTGGGAGACGGCTTGCCCACTGGTGACAGAAGGTGGGACGGAGGTTGGGCAGGACTCTGGAAAAGCAACGCACACAGAATTAATGAGCAGGTTTCAGACACAAGACCAAAAACATCATGTGACATTACTGCTGCATGCTGGCCCCCCCTTATTACATCACTGGCAGGCTGGCCACATGTTGACGCCCGCTGATTACATCACTGGCAGGCTGGTCCTATGCTGACATCCCCTTATTACATCACTGGCAGGCTGGCCACATGCTGACGCCCCCTGATTACATCACTGGCAGGCTGGTCCTATGCTGACATCCCCTTATTACATCACTGGCAGGCTGGTCCTATGCTGACATCCCCTTATTACATCACTGGCAGGCTGGCCACATGCTGACGCCCCCTGATTACATCACTGGCAGGCTGGTCCTATGCTGACATCCCCTTATTACATCACTGGCAGGCTGGCCACATGTTGACGCCCGCTGATTACATCACTGGCAGGCTGGTCCTATGCTGACATCCCCTTATTACATCACTGGCAGGCTGGCCACATTCTGAGGCCCCCGATTATTTTATTGCCATTTTTGTTCTGTGATCTACACTCAACACTATCGGAAAACCTCAGTAAACGTTAGTCAGTGAACTGCTGGTGATGAATGAAACGCCGGAGGAATGATACCTGCTCGTCCTCCTCACTTCCCGTTCCGGCTAAACTCAATGAGCTGTGGTGTCTGTGGGAGTCAGGGTACTGTGAGTGAAATGGAGAGCAGGGTTCAGTCAGCAAAAGCTTGTAAGAAACACAGGGAAAGATTACGGTTTACCGTACGTACCCTCTGGCTTATGGTTGGCTCCAGGGCCTCGTGCAGAGAGACGTCAGGGGGGCTATGGGGCAGCCCGTCATCTTCAGAGCACGCACCAGTGTCCTCTGTGCGCTTAGTGGGAATCAGCATGGGTGGGGGACCCAGCCGAATGTTCTGCTGGAGCTTCATCTAAGTGGAAACCAAAAATCTTCATCATCACTATCATCCTCATCAACATCCTCATCACCATCCTCATCACTGTCATCCTCTTCGTCAGCACTATTATCATTATCCTTACCACCATCGTGATCAACACCATCAACACGTCACCATCCTCATTATCGTCGTTGTCATCATCCTCAATAACGTCACCATCCTCATCATCCTCAACACCATCACCATCAACACGTCACCATCGTCAACAACAACAGTCACCATCGTCAACACCATCAGCATTCTCATCAAAACCATCACCATCCTCATCAGCATCAACACAGTCACCATCCTCACTTCTTCAATATCATCATTTTTGCTACTATCAGCGACTGGCCCCAAACCTGCAGAGCTCTGATCTTGCCATGCACGTTCTCCTGAGAGAGAATTCGTTCTGGCTCTGGAGGAGCTTCTGATTGGTTGGTGAGGAATATGCTATCATGTGACAGCGCTCGAGACCCGAGTGTCCCTGGGGAGTAGCTGGAGATGGGGACAAGAGAAAGGGTGAGATGTAGCCTTCAAACCCCACTGTCCCCAGAGTCTCTGCAGCCTCTCCAGCGACGAGGCCTGAGGACTAAAGACATGACTAGTAAAAACTAGACTAGTATGGATTTTATATATTTACCATTGTTTCTATGTTGCTGTTTTTAACAATAGGCTGTGTTGGGCCGGAGGAACTCACACAAAGTCATCCAAGGAGTCAGAGCTGTCCCTGTGACATTCCGGGGCTGTGATGTCACTAGCGGACTGGGTGTGCGTCATCGAACCTTCATCGTCCTTCCTCTTTATCCTCCCAAACAGACGCGTCTTCAAAATCTGAAACCTGGATTTCTTCTTGACTATAAAGAAGAAATTCAAAATATTTGGCCATTTAACTCAATAATTTGCAGTTCTCCAGCCATGTGATGGGACTGTCAGTTTTGGCCCTGCACAACTCAGGGCTCATTCCTCCGAATACTGAGCTGCAGGTTCTAAGATGGTCTCTCTCATGACTCCCACATCACTTTCAGAAGTATGTTCAGTTTAGATTTCAGCTTAACAAAGTTTGGCTCTTCAGTTCTCGATGCATCAACGTCACTGTCGTTCAGATGGTGACCAGCAGGAATTTCTATACTGTAAGTCAGCTGAATGCAAGTTCATATTTAATGAGTTCACCTGGGTTTTGTGTGTTAAAACTTGATTTACTGTAAACCGCTCTGGGTAACTGTTGGCTAGAGCAGCAGCAGAGGAATCTACAAAAAGAAGTAGCTCTGAATTGCCCTGAATTGCCCTGATTATTGCAGCTGACAGAGAGAAGACAGGGGGCGCTCTAACCTGCAAGGTCTTCATTGCTCCTGGGGCCATCAGCCCCAGGGCTGTCCATGCTCTCTGCTATGCCCAAGAGGTAATTGCTGCAAGTGAAGGAAAGGAGATGTAAGATCAACTGTCATATCACTTCTGACCAACAGGTGTCATCATGGTCAAAGAGCAGGCCTTCTGGTCCAGAAAAGGATGGTCTTATGGCCAGCTAGGTTGTGATTTACATCAAGTAATCCAAGCTGAGGTGCAGGCTAAAATGCAAAAATGTTCTCTGAAGTAACACCAAAAGTTACTGAGGTGCGTTCTGATCATTACACTAGAGTTCTACATCTCAGATGTCTTGCATATTTTTTAAATTACAAAAGGAAATGCTCACATTGAATGTCTCTCCCTCTCAGCTGATATACAAAGCAGAGAAAACCTTTCATGCGCACGCCACACAATGTCCTTGACTGCTCTGGTCATGCTGCGTCACATCATTTTGCACGGCAACGGTCTGCGATAAAGCCCAATAGAGAGACAGAGCCAGCACCAAATTATAATGTTGACGGTCAACACTGACTAATCTACTCATCTGTGTACTCAAAGATCCATATAAATATTTACCTCAAATTAAATGTGCTGTCTTTATGTTGATAGAGCACAGAATAATAAGAGTGAAAGTTATCACTTATTAATTTATCAATATTATCAGTATTTAACTGAAATGATCCCATTACCTAGAAGAATGATGACAATGAGGGTGAGTTAATTTAAGTGGGATGTTAGTTTTCATACTGTTCTGTACTGGTCAAATTGTGAAATAATAATAAATAATAATAAAAAGACTTCGACCAAAAAAAATGAAGTGGGATGTTGGTACAGGGGATTGGCCCTGACAACCACCTGGATTGAATATTAAAACCCTACCTAGATAGAACACATGCAGTTCTGTCTGGGGTAACTGCAGCGCCACCGGCAAGAACCCCTGGCAGATTCAGGGGGGCAAAGCACTTTATAGACCCCCCCTTTGCCCGGCATAATCTACCAGGGACACCCCCCATTTGGCAGAATCTACCATGGGGACTGCAGTGGGGGCTCAAGGTCACAAATTCTAGCTACATCCCTGCATCAGATTTTGGGGAATATTTTGCATGTTTCTTATAGCCTGAGTCTGGGGCATGGACCCTAACCCCCTGCTGAAGGGAGAATGCACATGTCCTGTCCCATGCAGCCAGTTTGCTCAAAGACACGTTTGGCAAGAAGCGGCCCTAAAGGTGTTTACTGAAGAAGGCACGGCCCTTGGACCTTAATCCTTTTTATAAGATGGATCCTTTTTAGGAAGATCTACTGCGGAACCTGCTGGGGCTCAGTGCCCCCCCCCCCCCCCCCCCGAGGCTCAGCTCCCAGTTGCCTCTCAGAACCACCACCCACCTTGAAAAACCGTGTGACTCCAGGAAGGCATTGCATCTGCTGCCATGTAATGAAATCACAGGTCTAGCAAATGATCTCGCACATCAGGCCCAGCGGATCAGTGAGTTCAGGGTGGGAGGGGGGCTGTTAAGGTCATCTAATCTGATAGTGTTAAGGAGGACGACTCTGGAACAGCTCTCCATGTCACCGATTGCTCACCCCTGCCCGCCCCGGAGAAGACAGACAGATAAATAGGAGACAGACAACATCAATCAGCAACAGAGATGAACTTTGGAAAGGGCGAGTTCTGATCCAGGTATCAGAACTAGGGCAAGTGTGCACGTGAGGTTTAAGGACCTTAAAGGAACAAGGCAGAATAAGCACAGAACAGCACTGGAGGCTGAGAGAGGCTCACTGCACTGGACAGAAGCGCAAGAACAGCACTGATTTATCTCCAGTTCTATCCTACAATCTTAGCATCGTAGCAGAAACCCAGCAGCCTGTTCAGGTGCTTCTCTCTCTCACCCGCTCCTGCCGGTTCCCTCGGGGGCAGAGTCATCACTCTGGAGCTCCGTTCTCACAATCCAGCCAGCCATGGTGATCCCACAACACGCCAAAGGCCTTAAAGGTACATCCCCACATGACCAACATTCACCATCGTGACGCCCGCGGCTGTAACCGCTGCTTAACTAGACGCAAGGTGAGCTGCTCAAGGTGTGTCCCACTCCCTCTCTCTACGTCCCGCCCCCCGCACCTCTCTCGCTCGGCCCGATTTGCTGAGCATGCTCAATGGGCACGTTTGTGAAATGATGTCATGTGACCATAAGATAAAAGCAAAGCACATCAGGAGTGACTGACGATCAGCCCCATGCATCGAACAGAAGAGATCTTCGGAACTCTATGGAGTATCGAGTTTGCAGCGGTGTGAGGAATTGGAACCAAACCATCATGTCAAGTTCAATTATGTGAGCCCAGGTAGAGATGTTTTAGAACTTACATCATCATTCACCTATGAAGGCCAACAGTACAGACGCCGTCTACTTTACCTCTACAGACCGACGGTACAGACAGTAGTAGAAACGCTTCTTGTCCATGATCTCTGCCATATCTGGCCATTCTGGTACCAGTCCCACGCTGAGTACTGACCAGCCATCCCAGTTTAATTCTACCCAGATGCCTTTCCTGGTTGCCCGGTGAGCCTCCTAAGGCATCGCATGACATTAAACACCTCAGTGACCAACATCTCCACAGCCTTGCCAGAGAGAAGGTGTCTCTGAAACCGAGAATAAAGACTTGGGCCCATCCTGAGTGCGCTGCCTCCGCTGGAGAAACAGAGTATTGCGGCAGAGCGCGTTCAGGCCAGGAAGCGGCCCTGCTGTTCCCACATTTGTGTGTGTGTGTGTGTGTGTGTGTGTGTGTGTGGGGGGGGGGGGGGGGTGCTGTTTACTAAGCGCTCCAGCCAGTCACAAGCGCCTGAGGCTCCCTGTGAGCTCCGCTCGTCACCCTGGCAACTCGGAGACATCCCATCCCAGAATTCCTTAAACATAGAACGAAAAAAAAAACCAAGGCCATATGACACTCGCAGGCTCTGTCACACGGCGTTCGCAGACCCACATCACCAGCCAGCGTACGGCGCACCACAGTACGGCGTCAGACAAAATCATTTAAGCATCCTCTTCACGTTGGTGTCAAACTGCGATACTATGTGCTATGTGATACTAAAGTCACCCCAGCATTTGCAGCAACCATCCAGCACATCAAAGTATTTTTTTGACCATGTTCAGCTCATCACCACCTCATTGACTTTAACTAATTAAATTAAATGAGCTGCTTGTGAAATTTAACATATGCCGCTGAGGAGGGGTTTGGGAACCGAAACGGTGATCATCTAGCCGACCAACAAGGTATCAGTAACATTTGGGAGGACAAAAGAAAAGCCTGTTTTTATCGTGTTACCATTAATTTGCATATATTATAATGGAAAAAAAACAGAATTTAACAAGCAAACAGACATTTACCACCCAGATAATTTTAAATTCTAAACATTTCCTTTGACTACATAAAACTTTTGCACAGGGTTGCTGACCAGAAAAGTCGAGCTTTCCTGGAGCCAGGGTTCGACACAATTACAAGCCCTTCCGGTTCTCAGCTTACAGACAGCTTCCCACAACCGTGGCGGGGTGTGGGGGAGCTTTGGTAACATTACAATAGCAGAGCTTAGACTGTAATACCGTTGTGTCTCTTGGGTCTCTCAGGACTGCATACACAATGTTTGCACAAACCGGCACGGACAGAAAGCAAGACCCTGCTTGCCAGTAACCACACAGCTTTGCCAGTAATCACCCGCTCAGATCTCACCAAAAGCCGCACCACAACAGACTGGCAAATCTCAGAAATCCAAAGATCTCACTACCTAGTATACAGGAACCGCAGATTCACCCATACTCAGCTGGCTGGAGTGAGATATTCAATTTGAGTCAAGTCTGCGCACAAATGTATATGTATGTAAGAGTTTTCTTACCTCGTAAACAGTCTGCAGGGCGTGAAAACTACCCCAGCGCTTTTTATGAAGCTAATTTTAAGTTTATAATGGAATATGACGAAGAGAATATTATAAGCAAACCTGGGCACCGTGTCTGGTCATCCTAACCTCCAAGACAGCAATGACAATGAGAGTCCTAGTTCTGCGCAATCTGTAGTTACATCTCTGGGCTAAATCACCGCAGATCATTCAGTGAAGACTAAGGGTAATGTATGAAATCCTTACTGCCTAGATATGACGGGTATGTCACACACACAATAAAATACAGAACTCCATAAATAGGAAGACTCAATGACGCAACAAACCTTTAATCGGAACGCCTCAACTCACAAGGTGGGAAAGTCAGTTGTACCCACAATGCACTTCCTGATTTGCATATACACACAGCAAGGCCATATAAGGATACAGAGAAGCATGGGGGTGACAGGGGGTGGCAGGCCCGCTCTGCATTTGCTTCGAACACACAATGCATCACAAATAACACTCAGTCGCCAGCCATCAAACTGTGGGCTTAGAGCACAAAACTGACCGGTGATCAGCGAGAGGACAGAGAGACATCCTAGAGACACAGTCGGTGTGTGTGCCCAGGAGAAGCAGGGCAGAAACATGTCAAACACAAGCATAGCAGCATCTTTGCCGTGCGCATGCATGCGTTTGGCCGTTAGAGAGAAAAGGTTTATGCCAGCAACTGGGAGTCACGGTGATTGTTGCTAGGCGATGAGGTCATTTCTGGGCAATCATCAACCAAGGATCTTAGATGAACGTTACTGCGGAGTCCCACGCATCGGTGCCAGTTCGGGACGTTTGACCATATATTTTCGTTTTTTCTTTTTTTTTGTTTGAGGACTCCGAGAAACCTCTCTACCCCCCCTCTGAATAGTTCTGCTCCTGTGGGCCTTCAGAAAAGCTACACTGCCAGGAGACACACACACACGGTACACAACCATTCAGCAGAGGCTTCTTCTGTCCATAGTGATGTACAATCAGGCAAACTGCACATATATATGGAAGAAGCCAGGTAGGTGCAAGTGCAGCTAGGCTGAGCTTCCAACGAAAGCCCAGTGTAACTAGTATTGGAACAGGAGCTACACAGTGACTTAAAACAAAGCAAGAACCTAATTAGACTACTGAAGAACCAGGAGTGCGACAAAAGAATAGATGGGGAACGTAAAGAGGCATCGGGCTAGTAGAGGGATTAAAGGAACAGACGGGTTCCCGATACATTTCTTGAAGGTGGAGAGGCAATCTGAGAACGTCCACCTCTGCTGTCCAACGGCACGGCTGTTAGCGCATTGCTAACGTCACCGTGTGACGCCCGGCGCTGAATTAAGAGCTAAACTGCTCCAGTTGCTGGGGGTCTGTTAGCTAACACAGCGTAGTACACAGAGCCACGGATCGCAAGAATGAGGTGACGGAGCTATAGAGGAACTGCCGTCGCAGACGCGGACTCCCGCCAGGGGAGAGCGAGCCTGGCTTGCAAGAGGCTGAGGCGGCCATGTTTTTCTCCGTTATGTCTGTGGTGTCTGTTCTCTCCGCTGTTCCCTGGCCCACGTGTAAACAGCCTCTAAACGTCAGTAGGATGCTACAGGACGTTTCCCTTAACACCGCAGTCTTCCCAGCACATAATTACCAATCAAACCCCCAATTACATTGCGTTACTCTCCGCAATCCCAACAGCACGGCTCCCATTGACTTTTTATTAGATGTTTCATTGGTAACCGGCACTACGCCCTGCTTCACTAATGACACGTTCCCGTTTTAATGATTAATTAAGAGCCGCTCATTGACCAGTAAGCCCAGGAATGGTGATGCAGACAAGCCTGGTGGACACCAGAGGTACGCAGCGATGCGGAAAGTCTGGGGTTATACACAGAGCTTCTCGTACTTACAGCCGCAAGATCCACGGCACGATAAAACAGGAAATGGGGCACACCAGGAAATGGGGCACACCAGGAAATGGGGCACACCTGTATAGGTGGACTTCAACCCCAGCAGCCAGCGAAACAGGAAATGACCGAGTCTGTTTTGACAGCAAAACTCTAAACAGAAAGCGTGGCTATTTGCATGGCCTTTAGGCGTTTTACATACACATTGCCCGAAAGTGATATTTGAGTGAAGATGAACCTCTTTTTGTTGGGTTCTTTATTCACCTAACTGTCCAGCCTTGTCGTGATGACAGCTGGCATCAAAAATTTTCCCTTGTCAGAGCCATAAGAAGAAGTCATGTTGTTTCACTCCCTGTCAGCAAATGATTACAGTCCATTCATGAATTTCATGTCTGGCTGCTGGATTGAGAGGAAAAAACTCACTTTAGCATTTCATACCCTAATCTAGACCGCGAGACATAATGGTGACAAGCTGCAAAGCATGTCAGAGACTTTCATTGCACGTAGAGACTAAGGGCGATGCTTCCTTCAGTGGGTGTTCGGACAGGCAGGCTGGCTTCTCCTCCGCTCCTCTTACCTTAACCAACAGGCAGCATTTGCTTAAGCCGATTGCATCATTTAATAGTTTGCTTATCGTCGTGACATCGGCACGACTGTCGACACTTTAGTTACAGCTCTGAGGCACGCAGACGGCAGCAGTGACTTCAGCACAGGTTACTGACCAAAGAGTTGCTGCTTGAGTGAGCCAGAGTTTCCCCCAGGCCTATTCACAGGAGTGATGGGTCCGCAAAGCTCTGTTAGCTTTAGGAGAAACCGGCTGCTTGTTCCCAGCCTTCGGCCTACAAATCCTGTTCACCCGCAGACCTGGAGCTCAGCATCGCTGTCCTTTTGATCTCCCTGAGTAAATCCGAGGGTGATGTGATGTTTACCGTCTGATACCAGCCCTTCTCTTCGACACCATGCACTCAGGATCACATTCCAAAATGTAACAGTTCCCCATCGTAGGCTGTGACAATGCAATATGGCTGACATATGCAGCAATAATGCAATATGGCTGACCCAATCTGTCGCATGGGACCAGCCCCATACCAGACAATCAAGTGAATTTTCATCTTAACAATTTGTCATGAATTGAGAAGGATTCAGGCCTCCCTTCCAATTTGTCCGTTGGGCACATGAGTAACTCGCACCTGTGCCTTATTCACAGCCTGCATTGTGTTGCACTGCACACCCTTTATCCTGCACGCTAACAGATCACCCCCCACCCCACCCCACCCCACCCCACAGTGACAGAAGAAAGAATTCATCAGGAAATAAAACAGGCAGAGAGCATGCCAGGCCACTAGGACTTCAGCTCAAATCCCAGTATGATCCTATATACACTGATATATTCTTTAATAGGGAGGCAGATCTGAACCATCCACCAGGATCTAATGTTTGGGCAAAAGTAAATATGCATCAAACACAACTGCAAACTGAAACCCCACCACAAACGTCCCTGCTGTGCAGGAATTTCACTCACACTGGTTCCCACCTACAAATCACTACAGAAATGCACAGCGAGTTGGAGAACATCAACACCTGTGAAGATTTAATCACCCTTTGATAAGAAGATTCCAAAAGTCTCCGGGTCAGGGAGGGTTCCGAGCAGGTCAGGTGATCATCTGAAGGCCTACAGTCCAGTTCCCCTTGGTTGCTTCTCACTATCACAAAAACTATAAAAAAAAATTTAAATCAAACATCAACACACACATCTGAGCTCCTTAAAGTGACAGCCGCTGTCCTGATTCATCTCTCCCCTCCAAGCTGACTGTGCCCCAGTTCTCCTGTAAGCCTGGCTCATTCTCCCGCCCCCCGTCTGTCCACCGCTTCTCCTTGCGTTCCCCTATTTTTAGGCACTGAAGGTGGCCCTGTTTCACAGCCTTCTCCATCTCCGTGCTGCCCCATCCAGCGACTGCACACCAGGACACAGAAGTTGGACCCTCATCTGTGTTGTTTTTCTTACCGCACATCGTCATCATCATCATCATCATCAGCAGGACTCCGACACTCCGCTCACACATCAAACGTTACACAGTAACCACCACCAAAGTTCTGCCTCAGCGTCAAGGCAACCTCACCTAAGGCAACTGTCTTTGCACTGGAGGTCTGCGTCTTTACGGGATTAACCAATATATCTGGACGCTGTGTTTTTCATTACACAGTGGAGTGGAGTGGGGGGGGGGAATTCCTTCCACACTTTCATTCTACTACACCACCCCAGCAACGAAACATAACGCAGAACTGTGACTAATGAAAAGAGCAAAACACAAACGACTTTCGGCTACTGTTTAACTCCTTTTACCACCAGTCAGGGTGACCTCACATGGTGATTTAAGTACAAACTCCAAGGGAGGGGGTCATTTACTTAATGTATTCTCTTTTTCCAGCAGTCAAAGAAACGTGAGTATAGCTAAACTAGCCTGGGTCCATCCAATGTCCATTAATGTAAAATCACGTTGCTATTCTTTTTTAGTGCTTGTACATTGCGGACGCATTTGGAAATCTTAAAGAGCCTGACAAAAATGGCTGATAAGCGAACGTCCTAGTGCCTTTTTACATAATAATCGCGCTATAAAGTTACTGATGTCTCCGTATCTGAACTTCACGTCCCCATTAGTACCAGAACCTACCAGTTTGTCAATTTACTGCGACTCCAAGTAAAAGTTTAGCAAATGAAACACAGACGTCAATTTTGTACATTTGAACATTATTTAGTTAATGGTATTTAATGGATAAATAAACTCAGCAAGTGCAATATATACTCTGTGGTCCAAATAATGAAAGTGGGTAAGACACCACCCCAAATAGAAACTTTGATTAATTTTATATGTATTGTTTGAAAACTTGCATTGTTTGCTGCATGATTTATTTTGCAAATACAAAATTCAAAGGAGAGCGCACGTGAGATTAAGGGCGATTATAACCAGATTTAATCCATCCCTCTAGGAATATACGCGGATAATTTTATCCACACTAAAGAATTTTTCTGCGACAACAGAAAAGGAGGCGAAAGGATAAAGGGCATGGAATCTTTGTATTTTTCCTTCACGAGTTAAGTTTTAACATTAATGGTATTTAATATAATGGGTGCCTTCAGCGTTTTATTACACGGAAAAGACGCTCACAGGTAACAGCCCCATTAACTTTAACATTAAATATAACATTACAGATGGAAAGAAGAACCCAGCAAAAACAAGTAACATTCACCTTGCACATCTCGCGTGAAAATTCTCAGTTTCACATGAAATATTCGCAAATGCCCCATTTCAGCATTTTTAAAAGTAAGAAACCGCAGACTAAGGAAAGAGGTGCCTAAGACCAGCGACACATTTCCAGAGATTTATAAACCCTCTAAACTTGGTGATCCTGGAAATCCTGGCGGAAATCTGCCACTCCGTATAAACAGGCGACGCAGATTAAAATTAAAAAGTGCAAAGTCACTCACCTTTATTCGACTCGTTAATACTGAGATATTTTCCAGGGTAGGCGCATCCCCGCGGCGCGTTCACCGCCTCTGGCGAAGGGAGCGAGCTTGTGCGCGCTTCCGTCAGCGGGTGGTGTCGCCTCAGTTTAACAGCTGCTATCAGCCAATGGAAAGCAAAATTGCTCTCAGCCTTGCCGAAAAAAAACCCGACGCGCTGGGGATTATGTCTGTACAAAGTCTTGGTAACTCCATAATTGCCGGATTTCGCCTGCACTGTCAAAATAAAGCTTTCTGCTGCAAACGGGATTGCCAGCTGCGGGAGATCATTAAGTAGCGCCCCCAAGCGGGACATCCACCCACATGACTTCACTGAAATGCCTAAATCTCATCGGGAAGCATGACTGTATTTTAGGCAACAGACAAATAACTACAGACGTCAGTATTTGCAAAGGTTTCAAATATATTTAATGTATCCTCAGTTGCATATAAATAATTTGAAGGTTTATCATGTTTAGCGTCATTGTTATAACGCATAATAAGATTTTTGTACTACAAAAATATGATCGACAAATATCATTCAGTTCAAACAACGTACAGACAGGTGGATGACAATTATTATTCCATGAATCGTGCTTTATTTGCAGGTGCGTCCTACATATCTGGTACAAATACTAAAACTCCGAATATCCTGGGAAATAAATTCAACAGAAGAGCCAATCCATCTCCGAGGGGCGATTGTTGATGACATCCCAGTTTAATAGTGCAGGTCCTGGAACGTCACACCCCTGTTTAGAAAGGAGAACGCGCAGCTTAAGGGACTCGGCACTGTGCAAACGAGGCGTGTGTCACCGTCGTTCAGCTCGGGGGTGGCGGACCCGTCTTCTCTTAATGCTGTAATTGCATTGTTGCAATTTGTTTAAAAAATTTGCATCACCAGCCTTGCTGTCCTAGACTGCCTAAGGATATATAATAGCTAGTAGAACGAATGAACGAAATCAAAAATGGGTCACAAAAATCACTCGACAGGGAAAGCTATTGCACTGGGGTGATGTTTGTTTAAGAGACACAACAGTGGTAAAACTGGTTTTCAGCATGGTCGGCTCACCTGACTGGGGACCGCTCGTACCCTAGGTGGCCATGGGCACTGTGGTGGTCCGGCTGAGGGGACTGGGAAGCTTGCTGGTTATAGCAGTCACCAGCCAGCAGGGGGGAAGGCGACAGGCCCTGATGACGCAGCTCCTGGACAGCCTGCTCCCTGGCAGAGACAGCGTGTGATTGGCCGAAGAGACAAAATTCCACTTGTGATGTCACACCCCTGATCAGGTCTAAATAACACATAATGGTACCTTCACCAAGAGGCTGGGACAGAGAGCACAGGGAGCCAAGTCATTAATCTGTACACTAATGACTTGAGTGAGGGGTTAATTGGAAAAGAGGGGTGTTTAATGAGCTCATGTCAGTGCCTGACAGATGGGCTGGACCGCCGCCCACTCTGCAGAGCGTAGCCTTGCCTCTCCAAGCGTTCTGCCTCGAGTTGTTTCTTGGTCATCTTAAGGTCAGCCTCCAGGTGAGCTGACCAGGTTTTCAGATGGATCACCTCCCGGTTCTGGCTGCTCCTTTAGAAAGGCGAGAAGGGGCAGGGTGAACCAGGGAAGGTGTGAAGTTAGTGAGGGGACGTAAACCCACAACCTACTGGGTCAGTGGTGCTGCACTGAACTGGAGAGGGATAAGGGAAGTGTAGAGAATGAGAGAGAGAAGAGGACAGGGGGAGGAAAAGCAGGGACTTCAGATGGGCACGGTCGCAACCTAACACTAATCTGACACAGCAGCAGGACAGGCTGAGGACTGCTGATGAACTGGGAAACGGAAGGGTGTGGGATTGACGGTGCCGAGGTGCGTACGCCCTGCTCTCCGCAGCAGCAAGCTGGTCCCTCAGCTGCTCGATCTCCTCGCTCCTGTCCGGGGAGCTGAGATGCTGCTCCATCTCCATCCTGCAGCTGGACAGCAAGGTGGCCTCCAGGCTGCGCAGGGACAGACGTTCGCTGGACAGCTGTCTGCGCAGCAGCTCCACCTCCGAGCGGCAGGAGTGCAAATGGCGCTGCGCCTGCACGAGAATCACCACGGAAACACACGGACACACACACACACAGATTAGGTATCTATATCTTTGTGGGGACGCTCCACTACGTTCAATGGGCATTTACCCATTGGCATTTTTTTATTTTCTGATTGCATTGACAGATTTTTATAAAACTGAGTTTCCCTTTGTGGGGACCAAAAAAACTGCCCCCAACACGTCAAAATAACAGGTTTTTTATCACATGGCGGGTAATAAATACATGGCCGCACACATACATACGCAAACGAACACACTGCCTGCTTGCCATCATCCAGCTGACTGTTTTGACAACCAGCAACAGGGAAATTACTAGGCTACTAGGAATTAAAAATCAGCCAATCAGAAAGGGCACCCATGCCTAATCACGAGGGCCAAGCTGATTATGCGAATGGTCACTGTGTTGTATGGTACACAGTGGGATGGAGGAAAGCCAGATGCAGGAAGTGCACCCTGATGATGTCACTGATGACATCATGGATGACATCACTGACCTCCTGCAGCTTGGCTTCCAGGTCCTCCGCCCGGCCCTGGAGTCTCCGCTTCTCAGTCTCTGAGCTCAGCAGCTCCACATGCGCCTCCTCGGCAGCCGTCTCTGCCTGCTGCACCTCCTCCTCAGCACAGCGTCGGTCCTCCTGCAGCTCCTGGCATTCCTTCTCCTGGGGATGAGGGGGCACATGGCAATCTCCCCATCACCCTCCCAGCCTTATTTAGACACATATGATCCACCCACCTTTAAAGAGGACAAACCTGACTGCTGGGCCCAAGATTTTAATGGTTGGCATCGGTGTCAACTTTAATATTCTCTTTTTTCCATTTTCCATTGTCCATCTATGGTCGCTAATTGAGGTAAATCATTGTAACAGAGAGCCACTTCCACCCATTTCCTTCAAGAACCCGGACTGAGTGCAGCACCTCGACTTTGCGAGCGCTGAAAGATGACTGTTTGTAACGGCACTGTTACCTTGGCCACCAGGAGGCGCTGCACTCGGGAAGCATCAGCCACATAGCTCTGGATCTTCCTTTTGAGTTCCATCACCTCCTGATTGGAATCTTCCACCTTGAACTGCAGAGTCTGCAGACATGTGAAATCCAAAGTTACGTCCATTTTGGCAAATTAAAATTAGCATGGGTCAGCTTAAATACGGTCCACCCTGGGTGTACTGCTGTGTCTGGCAGCACTGGTGTGGTCTCCCTACTTGAGAGTTGAGGCGGGCCTTGTTCAGATTATCTTGGAGCTGTCTGTTCTCCCTCAGAGTCACTTCCTTTGCCTTCTGAGTTCCCTCCAGGTTCTGCTCCTGCTGGTCCTGCATCTCCTGAAGCCTCCTTGAGCCATTGACAAGGTCAAAGGTCAGAGGTCAGATAGCACACACCCTCCTCCCATCAAAAGAGCAATCCAGAAATATGTTTATACCTTACTGAGTCTTTTAGTTCCTCAACTGAGAGCTCCAGACATCTCAAACTCTTCTCCTTAAATAAGAGAAATACAATTAGTCTCCATTTGTCACATTTATACCCACATTCACATCAAAAGATGAAGAAGAGAAACAAACAATATGCTCAGGGCACCTTGTCATCCAGCTGTTGACTGGCCAAGGAATGCAGTTCACTTTTCATCTCCAGCTGCTGATTGGCTGAGGAGAGCATCTCGCTCTTCAACTCCAGCTCCCGACTGAGCGAAGAGAGAATCTCGTTTTTCGCCTCTAGCTGCTGATTGGCTGAGGAGAGCAGCCCGCTCTTCAGCTCTAGTTCCTGATTAGCTGAGGAGAGAAGCTTGCTCTTCAACTCCAGCTGCTCCTGTAGGTCTTCTCTGCTCTGGTTCAGTACATCTACCGAGGTTTTCTGAGTGGCGAGCTGCTGTCTGAGATCACTGAGCTGACGTAGCATGGATTCTGCAAAAAAAAAAAATGGACACAAGTTTGGCAATGACTGTCATTTTAATGTGATTAGCATTAAACTGTAATTAGGGACATTGACCAGGAAGAGTCCTGCGCCATTAGCTTTGAACAAGAGAATCTGGAGCCAAGCTCTTAAACTAATTAAACTTGTGAGGGTGGGCGGGATGGAGCCCAATCGTCACCGTTCTGCTCCTCCAGCTGGAAACTCCTCCCCTGGCTCCTGCGCAGCTCCGCCGTCTGGGTCGAGAGCTTGTTCTGGGTGTCAGTCAGAGCGGCTTCCATCTGGTTACTGGATAACCTTCATATCAACAGTGCTGCACGTCAGCACAACAGACAGCAGCACCGGCCATCGTCATAGAGACAGAGATATGCCACAGGGAACTTCTGCCGTAGCTTGTATTTGAAAATTTTCTCACAATTTGGCGAGGAGGGTGCGGGTGGGTGTATGTGTCTGTCTCTTGCATTGATGTTTTTCCTGCGCCTGTGTCTGGCAGTGTGTCTGTATCGGCATGTGAGACCATGCCCACCTCAGCATGCTGCACTCTGCATTGGCTCTGTTCAGCTCCTCCTCTGTGGCAGCCATCTTGAGGGCCATGGTATGAATCTCCTCTTCCAGGTTCATCGTGGCATCCCTCAGCGTGGCCTGCCTGTCCCTCTCCTCCGCTATCTCCTGCTCCAGCTGTGACACAAAACCGACGTGACGTGTGCCCTCATTAACTGAACAGCTGGGGGGGGGGGGTCTCACCTTGGAGATATTGTGATGCTGGTCCTCCACCCTCTGTTCCAGGTGTGCACGCTCACTGATGGAGGTCTCATGTGAGATCTGTGTAGGCAACATGGAGAGCAAACAGGGTTGTGAGCCTGGCACTGTGCGCTGCTGGGATACTGGTGTCCAGGGTTATGGCTCCTACTCATTAAGAGCCTCCAGGGGGAGCAGCTACCTTCCATGATCTCAGCTCCAGCTGCTCCTTGGCTGTCACATGATCTAAACAGTCCTATAATACAACCTCACCTTCAGCCTCTCCCTCAGACTGTTCCCCCTCTCCCAGTGGTCTGGCCTACCTTCAGCCTCTCCCTCAAGCTGTCCCCCCTCTCCTGGTGGTCTGGCCTACCTTCAGCCTCTCCCTCAGACTGTCCCCCCTCTCCCAGTGGTCTGGCCTAACTTCAGCCTCTCCCTCATGCTGTTCCCCCTCTCCCGGTGGTCTGGCCTACCTTCAGCCTCTCCCTCAGACTGTTCCCCCTCTCCCGGTGGTCTGGCCTACCTTCAGCCTCTCCCTCAGACTGTTCCCCCTCTCCCTGTGGTGTGGCCTACCGTCAGCCTCTCCCTCATGCTGTTCCCCCTCTCCCGGTGGTCTGGCCTACCTTCAGCCTCTCCCTCAGACTGTTCCCCCTCTACCGGTGGTCTGGCCTACCTTCAGCCTCTCCCTCAGACTGTTCCCCCTCTCCCTGTGGTCTGGCCTACCTTCAGCCTCTCCCTCAGACTGTTCCCCCTCTCCCGGTGGTCTGCCTACCTTCAGCCTCTCCCTCAGACTGTTCCCCCTCTCCCAGTGGTCTGGCCTACCTTCAGCCTCTCCCTCATGCTGTTCCCCCTCTCTCCCGGTGGTCTGGCCTACCTTCAGCCTCTCCCTCAGACTGTTCCCCCTCTCCCTGTGGTCTGGCCTACATTCAGTCTCTCCCTCAGGCTGTCCCCCCTCTCTCCCTGTGGTCTGGCCTACCTTCAGCCTCTCCCTCAGGCTGTCCCTCTCCATAGTCATGCGCCGAAGGTCAGCCGCTGCTTCATCCCGTTCAGATCCCACACGTTTAAGAATGTTCTGGGCCGTCACACTGCTCCTTGGAGAACTGGTCTGCTTCGACCTCAGGAGCTCCCGATGGAGCTGAGCTATCTCCTCCTGGGCCTTGGCAGGGGGAGACGGAGATGTCGGAGGTGAGCCAGAGATCCTCATGAAGGAAGTCCTCTTTCTGGTTAAACCTGACCCAGATGATGCCCCCTTGATAGGTCTCACCTGCTGGTATAACATGGCGGTCTTATCGCGGTCAGCAGTGAGGACCTTCACATTACCCTGGATCTCTGACAGGTGCCGTTCATATTTCCCCAGCATTCCATGCATCTCATCCCTTTCCCTCATGATCTGAATCAGCTCGCAGTCATAGCTGCCCCCCTATGTGGGAAATGGAATGAACATGTATAATCTAATCACAGTAAGTAGCAGCTATCACTGCTATGAATCAGAGCTTCTTTACCTTTACGCAGGGCTGTCTGGTTGGGCTGCGGCTAATGTGGGCCCCCTTATTGGGGCTGCAAGAACGGCGGCTTCTCAGCATCCCCTGCAGAATGTCAAATTCCTGTTTGTTGCGGCCCCATTCTTCTCCCCCACGACTCTAAGCCCAGTCCAGGGTCTCTACCTGCAGGCAAAACTCACTCCCACAATGCATCACTCCCCATCATGACGCACCAGGGCTGCACGTCCACTTTATTCACTAATTAAAGTAAAACTGAGTTTCAAACCTCACGCTAACTAGAACACTAACCTGTTACCCTCAAAGTGTCCTCAACAGGGTAATTACACAAATCAAGAAATTGCACTGTAATATCAATACACTGGAGGAGCTGTATTGACTCCAAGCTCTCCTGTGAACATTGTCAGTAGGTTTCCTTTGGGCTTGTTGCCGGCAGTGGCTCCTACACCTTTCCTCTCTCGCTTCCGGTGACCCACCCACGTGATCCACTCAGGCGATCCACCCAAGTGAGCTCCAGGCACGGTCGCTGGCTCACGGTCGCACAGCTGCTGCGGTGATGCTGCTTTGCTGCACACGCAGGTCCTTCTTATGTATCCCTGAAGAAGACAGACGCACAGGAATGACAGGACAGGAATGCCACTGCGTTGCTCACTTTGCGTTACAAAAGAACACGTACTTCGAAAAATGAACAGGAATCTTACCTGTGTGTTTTGCTTATATTGTTTCTGCGGTGGTTATTTTCACATGAAAGGTCAGAGAGCTCCTCGTAAGCATGCTTGTTATGCAGTTTCCTGGTCAAAAACAAAAGAATTTGTTGCCAGGCAATATTCAGTTCTATTATGTTAAATCATAGCCTTTCCGTGCGAGTGTGAATCTGTGTAATACACCCAGCTGCTTTGGCCTCTGTCACAGTGTAACACTTGGCTCCACTGAGTTGCTTGCAATAATGAATGGGCTTTTCTCTGTGTGCTGATAAACAGTGCAGGTTGGCATGGTAACCAAACCCCTCTCCTCCCTGCAGCCCTAACCCTAACCAGACAAAGCAGTGTGTAATGGCACTGGAAAACAAAGCAGTGACAGCAATCTGCTGAAACTTAAAGTTTGTCCACAAAAATCTACTTTTTTAAAAATATACAGATACCGCAACTAACAGCACTCCAACAGTCTGAAAGGTTCTGTTACATAACTAGATAATCATTAAACACTATAAAGTTTATGACAGGATATACGGACAATGAATCTGTTCATCCCACAGCCCAGCTTTCTATCCAACATGGGAGTAGCTTCTGTTCTCCTTTACATCAGTTTTACAAACCAGACTCTCATTTGCATGCTGGAACGTAAGAATGAGGAGTATCTGATGAAAGTCTACACTAATGCATATGTATTTGCTGCAGGTAGAAGTGCACGTGCACTAGCGCGATTATGGTGAGCCTTTCCCATTACGCGCTGGAAATCAGGTCGCAGCCAATCAGCTCCGCGCTCTTTCGTCCTGGTTTGTTTTGGAGAGTGTCATGGAAACACGCCTGGCGCGGAAAGCGAAAATTTCGCTTCCAAGCACGTGGAAATTTAATTGGTCGCGTTAAGAAGCCGTCAAACTCGGTACTGTGCAACCGGCAGCGGATCAAAATTTTCTCTTCTGTTAATCCCGTTCACTGTGTGTAGACAAGTCCTTTCTGATTTTTGCAAACGTATGTTTTTTTTCTTGTGTTTAACCATTACACTACATTCTGATTGGTGACTAATCGATCGCACTTGCCCTTTTTATAGCTGACTTGCAGTAGTAGTGTAATCACGGTAATTACCAATGACTATCACCGAAATGCGTACATATCAATATCGTGCATTCACGAGTGTAAGGAATAAAATTACTGCACATGTAATATGGACAAGCTGGTATGGTAGTTGGATGGAAATTGAAAGCTTGCTGTTCTCACTCCAAACACTAGGTGGTGCTAGTTACTAGGAAGCAGATCTTTGACCGCAGAAGTGTGTCGCCTTAGTGTCGGTCCGGCTGTTCAACTGCAGGTTTTTAGTTCGCGTAAAGGGAGCTTTAAACATTGCTAACTGCCGTGCAATGATAATACGGCACGTAAAAACGCAATTAATCCGACAGAGGAGTACGTTTTCGGCTCTTTTAGACGCAAGCTTTAAGTCAGGCGCCGTCCTCAAGTCTCTGTCCACCAATATATACGAAAATCTGGCCCTAGAGGACTGGATACAGGAGCACGTGGATCTGGAGAGCCGGAGCCTTTTGCTCCTATGGAGGAACATGCCGGCCGCCGTCATCGGGAGGCACCAGAACCCCTGGCAGGAGTGCCACCTTGGGCTGATGAGGGAGAAGGGGATCCCGCTGGCCAGGCGGCGCAGCGGCGGCGGCGCTGTTTACCACGACCTTGGCAACATCAACATGACCTTCTTCACGTCCAAGAAGCAGTACGATAGACAGAGAAACATGCGCACCGTCACTTCGGCTTTGAAAGACCTGCGGCCGGGTTTGGACGTACGCGCTACGGAGAGGTTTGACATGTTGCTTAACGAGCAGTTTAAAATATCCGGGAGCGCCGCTAAGTTGGGCAGGACAGCCGCGTACCACCACTGCACCTTGCTTTGTGCAGCGGACCGGTCTTTGCTAAGTGGAGTGCTAAGGAGCCCCTGTCAGGGGATCAAGAGCAACGCCACACCAAGTGTACCTTCCCCTGTGAAAAACCTCACCGACGAGGATCCCACCCTGGACTGCGAGATCATAATGGATGCCGTGGCCAACCGCTACATTAGAGATTCTGGGTTAAATGGCCCCCTGATTCTGATTGACCCCACAGACGAACTCTGCCATCCCGGTATCCACAGACTGACACGAGAACTTCAGACATGGAACTGGGTGTTCGGAAAGACACCGAAGTTTACGATCGACACTTGTTTTGACATCCCGCATGAGGCAGTGAGGCCAAAAGTTATGCTCAACATGGAGGTGAAGTACGGCATTATAGAGAAGTGCAGGATTGAGGTTCCTTCAGATTGGCTCCCCCTTCACATGTGTGAGGAGTTCAGCACACTTCTAGTTGGCAGTAGGTTCTGTCCCAGTGACATTGCAGCACTTTTTGTGGCCGTTTCCAGGGCGAATCCCCAGACCTGTGACCTACAAGCCAAATTGAACCTTTTGTGTACCAAGCTTACTAATGTAATGTAATGTAATACAAAGAAAAATACATACTAAACTTTATTCTGTTCTACTATCCAGCCCTACTTTTCATCCATTAAGTCGCCAATGTATAGAACCATAGATTATGCCCCACTAGTAATATTTAAAGCTGTTTACTTCTGTACTATATTCAGTATATACATTTACTTCATATTACAACCAATTTGACATCTTAATGAAAAATAACGACCTTTGTCCACAACTGAACACATGGCATTTGGTTAATAATATTACAGGCACTTTTTCTTGGTATTGTAGAGTCCATCCCTCAAGTAGTATAATCCTACAACACGAATAGCAGATCAGCTGTTGACAGACTTCTGTACTGGGAAAACACATTTTCCTTTCACTCCCTCCATAAATACAGTCCATGTCAGAGAGCTTTTGCGGCCATAGCAGCCTGGGGCTAAGATGATCTTGTATGTTTTGTATGGAAGACATCCACCGTGGTCTCCTGACATTGTCTCAGGTCAAAGTCACAATATCCGACAGTGAATCGGCCCTGTAAAAATGATATGACAGACCAGTGTTAAATATATTTATTTCCTTTAATCTAGAATAAAAATACCTAAGTAAATGAATATGCTCATTACACCAGAAATAGATAAAAACACAGTTGCTCAAGCCTTGCCTTTGGTTTCTTAAAGTAATCAAGTCCTCTTCCAATCTTGATAATCCACCCATTATTGAATCTGTGGAAATGACCGTACTTATGTAAAGAATTTCAGAAATCTCGACAATAGTAACATTTGCACTTGCAGGGACAGTAATGCTGTTTTATTATGAAGTAGCACAGAAGACCTAGACCTTATTGGTTGATTCCATATTTCAATGAGGATGAACAGAACGTAAAAACAGACTCACCGGATTTCCCGGTCGTGAATGATGGAGGAATACTCAATGTCTAGGGTCACTCCAAAAGTCTGCAGGGACTGCTTGATTTCGGTGAGAGCGTTTAGCTGCTGAGAGGAATTCTCACCCTATTCCAGCACCATTGGAACATGGAACATTTGAAATAAATGTACAAAACCTAAATGATTCACACATATTGTCCAGGAATTTTAGGTGGTGGGTAACAATGTTACTAGCGGTTCAGCCACCGAGTGTCTGGAAATGCTTACATCGTCCTGGGAGGTCAGGAGGTGTATCCTCTTCACTTGGCATGGGGCCTTTTGTAGCATCTCGCAGAACCGCAGGAAGTTGTACAGCTGAAATAAGACGAGCATGCAATGCTGAAGAACAGTTCATGTAAGATCCTGTCATTTCTACAAAGAAATCAGTCTCTTTGCAGCAAATGGAAAGATTACCTGGTGGATGTGTCTGATGTATGGATCTTCCACCCACACCTCTGTCAGAGTTTCGCTGATGTATGGCTTGAAGAGTGTCTCATAGCTGAAGCCTGTGGCATCCTCTGTGATTTTAATTTGTTCGTGATATTTACCCTCTGGTGGGAAAAAGTACATAATGTACATAATGTATGAACAATTACACTAAACAACAATAAATTCTCAAATAAGAAAAGGTTATTAGCACTAAAAACAGCCCACGTTTCTCTAAAACATACGGTACCTTCTTTCTCTCGGACCAGATGCGCTTTTATCTGTTCTGCTCGCTCCATATACCCTCTGATCTTCTCCCTGTAATGCGCCTTCTTCGTCTCATCCTTGAGCGCTGCAGAAGTCGTTACAGGTTTAGGTTATCCAAAAAACAAAAGCTCTCTGAGGTTTGAAAGGGATGTGAAGAACAGCAGCATAATTTTGGGGAATTTTACTTTGTCGAGATTTAAAACATACCTTTTAGCACGTCCAGCAGCAACTGGATTCCTTCTTGGTAGCAAACTATGGACTCCTGGAAGCGGCCGATATTGTCCAGCTCCACGGCTCTCTTGAGGATGGAAACAGCGGACGCCTCCATGCCGGGAACATTGTTTTGTGTCATAGTTTTTTTTTATTTTTATTGCTGGATACCAGATACAGAAATCGGAGAATTAAATAGGGTAGTCAGAGTACTCCTAAAAACATTCAGGCACTACACTCCATAGCCTGTTGATAAGAATATACATATTATTCAATCTCTGGCTTGATTGATTGTAGGATAAGTTTATTACTATACAGCATTCGTGTTTAGCATTATTATTGCTTAATTGTTTATTGTTTTCCAGATCTGCTAAAACCCACCGATGATAAAGTTAAGTACTGTTTGACTTCCTGGTTTGTTGTATGTGCTCCGTATTAAAAGTTCCCCCGGAAACCTTGGCGGTTCCAGGTTGACATCCCGGTAAAGGTGAATAATCTTAACAACATTTTAAAAGACGAAAACTGACACATATTTCATACAGTTGGATGTTAAAATTGAGGACGTACAATTTAGATAGTATCTAACGATAATATTGTTCGCAAAATAATGTCCTATAATTTCATGATATAAAATCACACAAGGAACTGATTTTGACGGAAATCGCGATGTGGCGGGGATTGTGAAGTATATGGAATTTTAACGCGTTTCTTGTGAACTATCAGAACAGTTGAAATGAAAATAAAACTAATACTTAACAATTTGTCTGTGTTATCTTGATGTACTGTTTAATTTATTTGTAGCATCTTTATTAAGTATCTGGACCTTTCAAAGAAAACTTTTGAATTTTCGTTTTGTTGTCTTTCTTGAAGAGATCTGTTTTCGTGTAAAGCGTTATGTTTCAGTTATACGATTACGTGACCATTTTCACACCTTGGTTGGACCGCTTCTTAAACATAGCATACTTAAACCTTAACGTGTCTCATTCATGTTATGGTGCCTAGAGAGAGCTATTTCATTGCAGGTAAACTGTAAATGACAGCAATAATAAGACAATGGTCTTTCCCGTACAGTACTACCCAGCTAGCATTGGTTCGTTGGGCCGACGTTGGCTGTTGGTCGTTATGTCGATGGTCAAAAGCGGACGTCGACACAACGTCTGGCCAACGTAATGGTCTACAAGAAAATGATCAAAGTTATCTAAAAAGGGAACAAAAAGACACATACTCAAATTTTCCAAATTCAATTTATTATATTGTCTTAAAATAAATTTTACAAGGGATATGAAATATTAACATCCCCATAAAATCTAACTTTTTACATGTACAAAGTTCCGAGGTACCAAGTAAAACTGACATCAAGAAATACACAGCATCTTGAACATCAGGCATTACCCAGGATGACATCAACATCCCAGATACATGTAATATAGAATGTCTGAGGTCACAACTTGCTGCCTATAATTTATTTCAGGTAACCCTTAACATTCCAGTTGTTATGATAACAGCTATGTTAACAGGACATTGATAAATAATTCAACTCAGCAGTAACAATGAAAAATGAACATCATTAAATTACCATTTGCACTACAAATGGCAGCCCACATTCCTACTTTCACCTCAGAGTAGAAGTCTTATTTACTTGTATTCACCATGGCCTTTGGAGAGCCATTTTTGTGTAAGTAAAAGTCCCACAAGCTATAAACAAGCACCACAGCAGGAGCATACAACCCTTGCACCACCCACCTGCTTCCATGAGGGCGTCCAGTCACCGCTGACTGGTCGGCCATTACCTCACCCTGGTTGCATGATATTCAACCCGACTTGCTACAGTGAGGTATCCAAATTAGGGAATTTTTTAGAAGCTACAGCTAAGCAACAACATTTAAATAACAATAATAAAAAAACCGTAAATGCTCTAACAGCAGGATTTACATGAATTGTTTTATAATCCTGATGCTAAACGAATTTATAGTACTGTATATGTTTTCTGAAAGGGACTTGAATGTATAATATATTAAGACGAGATGATTTATGAAACTAACACCATTATCATGAAATATAGCAGCAAATAAATGACTCACCGACAACTTGCTGCCAAAGGTGTGGATCAGGTGAAGGTTTAAGGAGCAGTGAGAGAATTTACATACTGTCAGCTATTTTGCTAACGTCAGCTCCAGCGACGTAGCTTTTAGATAATTAACTCGCTATTAAAATTATTATAAGAGAAAACTCATGAAACTGTTTGCTCAGAATTTGCACAATAATAAATTTGAATAATTGTACTAAATAATTTGAATATTCGTGTTTTTAATTCGAACTTTACCCCTGTAATTGTGTGCATACTGCACGCATGTGTCTTATGTTGCACTGTGGACCTGGGAAAGCGGTGCCTTGGACCACATAATACTTTTGTATGGCTGGCACGACAATAAAGTCCACTTGACTTGACTTGACTAATATTAACTAGAAATATACTAAAATTAGGAACGCCCCTCGTTCCCTTCGTATGCAGATGGTCGCGAACCACGAGGTTGATGGCATTCTTAAGCGACAATTTTTCATTGTACCTGGGACTAGTATACTGTGCATACAAATAATGTATTTATTTGTTGTTTTGTACATCGTCATATGTATTTCGGTCCTAATAAAACACTTGTTAATGTTTAAATGTTTTACTAATTGAACATATGTGCTGGTACTTGTAGTCCAAAAGCAAAGGAAGACTACAAACAATTTGACTGAATTTATAACGAGACTCAGTATGATTTGATACTTCAAACACAATCTCAGCATTACAATATAAGAACACTGTACATTATATGCATTGTTTGTGACATACTTTTTGAAAGCATACGAGTTTCAGTCTACAAATCCGTTACTATCGCGGTTACTACAAACCCGTTACTATCGCAAACGTCATTTTTGTGCGCTGACTCGCACTGGAAGCAGCGCGTGCGCATTTCTCAACGGCGACCATATGCGCTGCTGATGTGCGAGCGGCGGCAGGGAAAGACGAAGGGAGTATTTGGTTATTGAATTTACAACGCGTGGACAATGGGAAAGAAGCAGAAAAAATCCGCCGATGACAGGTACAAGGCTTTTCCTAAGATGATTGTTATAGAGTGTGTTAGGTTAACAGCGCGGATAGAGGAGATGTTAGAAAACGGGCAGGTGTAACATCTGGTAGCTAGCGGCTAGCTAACGTTATCTGGTTCTGTTTGCGAGGCCTTCAAACCGAGTTCATGTTTCTGTCATTGTCCGTGCCAAGGAGTGGTCTGTTATATTTCATTCCATGAGGCTGTTTTGCTCATCAGCTGAGTGTTTATTTGCCTGTGGCGCTTGGTACGGTAAACTGAGATTAGATGATAAATACTAACTCATACTCGTCCATGGAGTAACATCATGCAGGCAGGTCCTTAACGGCTGTTACAGTCCCGTGTTATCGCACCAGGGGTGATACGCACAGCCTGTCCCTCCACGAAACAACTTCTGGGCTCCGTGTCATTGTCCCTCGCCCGCGGTATCGTTTGTCACCTTCGCGGCTGCCCACCCATAAGTCCAGGCGGCCGCTTCGGAGCTGTTATTCGGTGTCACTCTCTCACAAGCGCTTATTATTCTCTCCCACCTCTTCTCTGGGTTTTTCAATGCCGTTTTCCAAGTGCTGTCTTGTGTTTGTGCGCTTCCAGTTTTGCGATGATATTCTCTATTAAACCGTCACCTTTTTGCGCGTCTTGTGTTCCGTTACCTCTGCAAGTTGGGGACGGTTATCAGGCATGGTATTTTATGAGGTTTGAAGGGAGGCATTCTCCAGCCTCTTTTTAAACACCATAAATATCTAAGCTTTTGTATTTAAATATTGTTTTGTGTAGAATAGGGCTAATTCAGAAGCATGTTGGCCGTGAGGTCATTATTTGTATGGTTGTGGCGGTGACTGCTGAGTGAGCGGTAAAGCTGAGCTTCAGAACCAAATTTCAGCTAAAAGCCTCCCAGTTACAAACTGGTCACTTTAGGATAGAAGGAGAACTGGACACTGTAGGATTGGTATTACTAGGTACCGGCAGATCAGCATGTTGACTGAAGTATATGTGTAAATACGGGCCAAAATGCTTCTCATTTCTCTATGCAGAAATGACACGTCTGATAGTTTTTTCTAATGGGAATAATTTCTTACTTTTTTGCCAGCCTGTGCCTTTTGCCTTCAGTGGTTCTGTCAAACTTATCAGATTCACCCTATGTTTTCTCACAGAAGCATCCGAACACCCCACTTAACTAGGTACCAAAATAAAGCTGGAGGTTCGTAGGGAAATCCCATAGCCCACAGCAGAAACCCACCGTGGAAATGAAAGGGAGGGCTCGAGTGAGGGGACCCCCTGGTAGCCATATCTCAAAATCCATTAAAGAAAATCCCTTGAAAAGTTTTGTGTCTTTATTTGGCATCAGAATAAAACCTGATATCGGGTTTTATGATTCAGGGTGTGGGACCCAATAATGCTATAAAGGGTAGTGAATGAAGTATTTGTAACCAAAATGTTGCTCGTTTGATTTCTGTTTGGCCCCATTATTCTTTGCCATTTCCAGTTTATTTTTCAATATGTAGGTTTCTCTGTATCAGTTCAGCATCCCACTACAACAAGCCCAGTAAGGTATTCTCAGTGCCTGCTGTGATTTACAAGCCCAGTAAGTTCCTAACATGTAATGCAAAAGCTCTGCACTTGTATGACAATCAATGTGTAATGTTACCCGAGATCTGCCACACATTTTAAAGGTAGCTTTTATAGTTGTTGGAGAATGTTCTCCGTGTTGTCTGTTGTGATATCCTCTTCATTTCCATGTCATGCTGTTTTGTAAACAGCTTTGTTCCCTGATCTACTTCTGCACATCAGTTTCTACCAAATAATTCATGTTTTTGTCTCCCTGTCACATTGCAGTTATTCTGTTTATAGCGATTATGGCGTGTAATTGTCCGTGTACCACGGCCCTCACTAGGAAAAGTGCTTTGAAGGTGGATGCTTAATTATCTTTGGTTTGAGGGTTCATTTCCTGTTACTGGTTGCTTTCTTTGTTATGCAATGAGATTAACGTTCTGGCTGCGTAACGTTTTGTGATGTCCGAATTGTCAGACCATGTGATTGTGATATTCTGCTGGGGGTGGGGGGGGGGTCGTTTAAAGGCTATCCCCAAGCCCACATGTGGCTTATGCTGAATGAGCTGTAGTGTCAAACTTCAGGATGTACCCCCCTCCCCCCCCCCCCCCCCCCCCCCCGGCCGGATCCAAAGACATGACCACTGCCAGCAAAGTCCGCGTTCATCACTCTCTCTGATTATTGAATTCCGTAGGAACCAACTTTAGTAGCTGGATGCTTAATGCATTCAGAAGGAGGAAGTGGTTGCTGGGATCGCTGAGCTGTTAATTGATTATGTTGAAGTGCTCTGGTTTGTTGCCACGGTGACACCCACGCCATGATGGCCAGTGCTGGGGGCATCTATTCTGAAATGGGCCAGCCAACACTGCTGAAAAAACATCTAAAACGTCTAGGTCCACTCACTCTTGACTTTTTTTTCTTCTAACCCTTTTCTGTGTAAAATCCTTTGTGATATAAAAAAATAATAATAAATAAGGCACAGTTTCAGTTTGTGTTTCTGCGCCTTATGGGTGTAATTGGGTCATATAAGGTTGTCGTCAAAATTTCTGTTGAGAAGGCAGTTCCCTTCTCCCTTTGGATTTGGGTAACTTTGACCTAGTGTCTAACCTACCACCATCCATGTTAATTGGCCAATGCTGGTTTCATCATCCACTCTTTATGGCTGGGAGAGGGTGGAATTCTGCATTGCCATTGGCTCCAGCTGCTGATGCAACAGGCATGCAATGGGCGTCCATCTTCCCTTTTATAAAAGCCGGTCGGGTTGGGGGATTTCAGTCGCTGGTTTGGATCATCCTCAGGTAAGCCTTGCGCGATCTTTACCTGTCTGCATGCGCCCTTCATTCTCCTCGGCTTTCCCAGTGCTCAGCATGTGGAGTACTATCATACCGACGTTCCCCAAAGCCTTAACATGCGACAGTAGCGGCTGCCCACTGGCCCTTTCCATTCCCTGCCTTTCTCTCTGTGAGAGGTGTAATGCAGTCTGGGCATGCTGTTCATAAAATTGTGTGTGGTCTGGGCTCTGGAAAATTGCGACATGTTCTGAGATTCCAGGCCCCTTCGTACTGCTGACTGAGCAACGGTGGTAACTGCTGCCTAAATGAGGTCGGAAGGGGCAGGAAGCTTAAGAGTTCAGTCTGGAATGTAACCCTACCTTTCTGAGCATGGGCCACAGCCAAGGAGGGGACGGGGTTGGATGATTAGACTTGTAGCCTGAGCCAACGTGCATGTGTAGCAGGTGGGGTGGGAGGGGCTTCTATGTTTTAGACACACCCCTCGTGGGTCTAATTAGGTCATATCAGGTTGTCGTCAGGATTAGGTTAGGTTAGGTTTCTCAGCTGATCTGATCCCAGTTCACATAATCAAAAGCCTGAAGAGTGACTCTATGTAAACGCAGTCTGGTGGACGTGTTTGAGTTCCCGCTTCATTGGTACCTGCATTAGCTTTCTGCAGCCACAGCAAGTGCAGTTAGAGTGTGTTGAAATTCAACATTTCCTGAGTATGAAGTCCCGGTCACACAGATGAGCCCTGTAGTAAAAGTTAATTACAGTAAGACAGTTTTTGTGTTCATTTTTTAAATATAAATTTAACTGTTATATCGGTATTGCTGCTAGTAAGAATTGTATGCAAGTGCAAAAAAAAGAGACTTGTATATGATGTATAAACACAAATCCAAATCGCAAATTTTTAATTACTAGAGATGTTTTAAGGATAGTAAATGATGTTCTATACATAGTCTTGGAATGAATTATATTTTTTCCCCATAAGAAGTATTGGCTATAGCTTCTCTGTATTCATGTTTGTGCCTTTTGAGTTAAGCCAGTTACACATGAATTATGTGGTATACAGTTGGTGTACATGGATCAGTCAACTTACCTGTTCATTTTTTGTGTTTTTAATTGTTGTTTTTGTGTGTATGTTGTCCTTCCAGTTAATCATGAGGGACTGATTATTAATCCTCAATGGCTCCAATGGGAAGTATTGTTGTTGGTCTATAGTCAACAAAATATGTGATGTCTATAGTCAACAAAATATGTGATGGTTTTTCAGTGCCAAAGACGGCGAGATCGACATAGACGCCCTTGCCGCTGAGATAGAAGGTGCTGGTGCCACAAAGGAGCAGGCCAAGGCCAAAGTGAAGAAGAAGAAGCCTGGGAAGAAGGAGGACTTTGAGTAGGTCCCACCTCACTTGCTTTCGGGTCAAGGCACTAAACTAAGAGGGGTGTGGGCGTGCTGGTCATCCAAGGCTCTTTTTCTTCTCTGTTCTCCAGCGAGGAGGAGATTCTGAGGGAACTCGAGGAGCTGTCTTTAGAAAACCAAGGAGGAAAGTCTAGCAAAGAGGCAGCTTCAGGCAAAGTATGTCTCCATGTCCTAACATGGCATTTCCAGGTTACTGCCATTATGGCAGTTATCCCTAATGTGGGACTGAATTGCGAGACTGAACCTTGCAAGGTCTGTTTGGAGCTTTCAGCATTCGTCAGAGTATTTCGGGCTGCAATTTTACGTTTAGGGTCCTTTTTTTTTTTTAAGAGTTCAGCTCTGTAGAATGACTCTTCCCACTCTGTCTATCAGCAGAAACCCGATGCCACAGACGATGCGGAAGCTGAGCCGGTACCTAGCAAGGCTGATAAGAAGATGCGGAAAGGGAAAAAGGCCAGCGTTGACGAGGAGAGTGGTCAGGAAGCTGCAGGTCAGGGTGACTTGGGGAATGGAGGTGACCAGCAAGGTCAAGCGGCAACGGCTTCTGCCGCCTCTGCTGCTTCAGACTCTGAGAATGAGGGCTCAAAGCCAGGGAAGAAAGCGAAGGGGGCCAGGAGGGACCTCTCTCAAGATGACGACGCTAGAAGTGATCAGAAAGGAGGAGACGGAGGTGACGACGATTCGGACGATGACTCCTCCCAGTCTCAACAGCGGGCCCAAGTCCAAAAGAACCAGAAAGGGAAGGCAAAGCCGATGGGCGGAGGCGAAGAAGATGCCAGCGATGAAGACGACGGAACATTCAAGATGAAAACAGCTGCCCAGAAGAAGGCAGAGAAGAAGGAGAGGGAGCGCAAGAAAAAGGAGGAAGAGCGAGCCAAGCTGAAGAAACAGAAGGATAAGAAGGAGAAGCCTGAGGAGAAAGAGAAGGAGTCAGCCACAGAAGTGACATCAAAGAAAGATGTCTCCAAGAATAAGGAGCCGACAGCCCCCGTGACAGCGGAGGCGAAGAGTCAGGAGTCAGCCGTGGCCGAGGAGCAGGACAGAGTAGATGAGGGTGAGCTCCCTTCATGAATTTCACGCAGGCTTATGTGAGCTTCGTACTGTCTGTGTGTAGATGAGAACCAGGTGTTGATGTACTGCATCTCATGTGTTTCAGACGAGGGCGAAGGGGACAAGAAAAAGAAAGACAAGAAGAAAAAGAAAGGGGAGAAGGAGGAGAAGAAGAAGGGGCCCAGCAAGGCGACGGTGAAAGCCATGCAGGAGGCACTGGCTCGCCTCAAAGAGGAAGAGGAGCGGGCGAGGCAAGAGGAGGAAGCACGACGACGATGGCTGGAGGAACAGGAGGCCAAGAGACAGGAGCAGGTAAGCTAGTGGGAGGAGGGGCGGGTTGGACTGGCCAATTGTTGCATAGCCAAAGGCTTAATGGGTGCAGAATAATTAGCGGTGCTAAAGTCATGTTGTCTTTCAGGAACGATTGGAACAGGAACGGAAGGAGAAGAAGAAGCAGAAGGAGAAGGAAAGGAAAGAACGTCTGAAGAAGGAGGGCAAGCTGCTGACTAAAGCCCAGAAGGAGGCCCGAGCCAGAGCGGAGGTCACGCTCAAACTGCTGCAGGCACAGGGTGGGCGTCCTGGGGCGAGCAGGGCACATGGGGGCAGAGTGAGGTGCTGGCTGTGTAGAGTACAGGAGATGAATGGGGTTAAGGAGCTGAAATATGAAGGTACTGGATGTGTTGGCAAACCAATAAGTGGGAAGGATGAATTGTAGGTTGGCTACACATAAGTAGTATACAAGAGGCTACGGGAGATCATTCTGTGATTGTTTTTGGGTGTGGGGTAGCCCAGTCGGTGCTTTCGGGTGCTAGTTGTACTTGGGCATCCGACAGAATGACGAGAATTTCGACCCACCGGCATTATGCCATCGCTTTGCAGGAGTAGACGTGCCATCGAAGGATGGCGTGGCAAAGAAGAGGCCCGTCTACTCAGACAAAAGGAAAAAGAAGACAACAGCACAGACCCCAGATGGTGAGTCTGTCTCAGCCTCTATAGGACGTTTGGCGAGATGAGTTCAGGCCGTCTGTCCGTCTGCCTGTTATATTTAACGTGTCGTCTCCAATTTCACTCCTTCACATAGAAGCCCCAGAAGCCGCTGAGCTCGCCTCTCCCACATCCGAAACGGCCGAACCAATTTGCGCTGACGTGGAGGTGGATGCGCCCCCACAGGAGGCAGGTCGGTCTCTTCTGATTCTGAAACGCAGGAGAAATTATTGCGTTTCCTTTGGTGTTTGGTTTAATTTTGTTGGTGTGAGCTTTTGCACCACAGGTCAGCATCTCTCTTCTCTACAGTAAAAGACGAGAAACCAGAGATAGCTGACCTGGATGACTGGGAGGCAATGGCCAGTGACGAGGAGAAGGGTATGTTGGTTCCCTATGCTTTCCATTCTTTATGTTGCTGTGGAGACCATTATCTGCACGTGGAATGGAGAATTAGCTGTATCACAATGTCTGCTAAAACCTCATCTGTAGTCACTTCACTGTGGCTGTCTGTAGATCTGGGCACGTGTGTTTTAAGAAAATATCCAGGGAGAATTTTGAAGTAAACTTTGGTCTAATTGGACTTGGAAAGTCATGGAGCCTGTGATGGATTTTATGCTTGACTTGCTTGTATATTTGCTAATGTTAATTCCAAAGTATTTATTTATATTTGCAAGTGGAAAATTAAGCCAACAGAAAACACTGGACGAAAAATACATTTAAAGCCAGGCATAGCTAAACTATATGCGTCGGTGGTCTTTTCGCCAGAGATGAAAAAGGTCCACATTGAAGTGAAGGGGACGTCACAGAAAAAGACCCAGCCTGAAGAGGAAGATGAGGGCAGTGAGGAGGAGGAAGATGATGAGGATGATGATGAGGAAGAAGAGGATGATGATGAGGAAGAGGAGGAAGATGAAGATGAAGAAGAGAGCGAGGAAGAGGATGATGGGAAGCAAGAACCACGCAGTAGGAAGAAGAGTGGGCGAGGGGCTAGCTCAGAGTCCAGCAGCGAGAGCGACTCAGATGATGGTCGCACCAAGGAGGAGAGACTGTACGACAAGGCCAAACGGCGCATTGAGGTACAGCATGCCCTCTAGTGTGTGGGAGGTAGTATGGCACGTGAAATGTCAACAGGCAGTGTACTGCATCGTTTAACACCAGGATGCCTTACATGGTACTATCCAC
The DNA here is from genome assembly GCF_023856365.1 of Brienomyrus brachyistius. Taxonomy (NCBI): domain Eukaryota; kingdom Metazoa; phylum Chordata; class Actinopteri; order Osteoglossiformes; family Mormyridae; genus Brienomyrus; species Brienomyrus brachyistius. The sequence continues at coordinate 46,670 of NW_026042319.1, forward strand.
AGTATACAAACAGATTTAGCCTACTGTTCAGAAACTACTCTGTGGTTTTTCAGAAACGGAGACAGGAAAACCTGAAAAACATCAACCTGGAGAAGCTCCGAGCCCCGGTGGTCTGTGTGCTGGGGCATGTTGATACAGGGAAGACCAAAATCCTCGATAAGGTCCGTCTCCCTGGGATATGGGGGCTTGAGTCCCTCGTGTGTGAATTTGTGGGGTTAACCTTGCCCTCTCTTTGCATCAGCTGCGGCACACGCATGTTCAGGACGGGGAAGCTGGTGGCATCACACAGCAGATTGGGGCAACCAATGTCCCCCAGGAGACCATCATCGAGCAGACCAAGATGGTGAAGAATGTAAGAGCACGGACAGACGCACGCACGCACGCATGCACAGAGATGCTGCCAGCTTGCCATCGTCCAACTGACTGTTTTGACAACCAGGAATAGGCAAATTTTGTAGGTTACTAAGAATTAAAAATCAGCCAATCAGAAGGTGGGAAAGTGTAGCCATACTCAATCACCAGGAACAAGCTGATTATACAACATGGTTCTGTCTCCGCAGTTTGACCGGGAGAACATCAAGATCCCGGGGATGCTCATTATCGATACACCAGGACACGAATCCTTCAGGTGAGCGTGTGATTGGCTGAAGACTTGTTTTCCTGGAATAAGAGGGGGGGGGCTGTCCCGTGTTCCATTTCCATCTGTTTGAATTTCAGTGGGTTGTTGTTGGGGATCAAACGTTTCTTTAAAATAATGTTTGCATGGAAGTCCTCGTAAGTACAGGTATGTGCTGCTGTCTGACGGAGCTGCTCTCATTACTTGCAGTAATTTGAGAAACCGGGGCAGCTCCCTGTGTGACATCGCCATTTTGGTGGTGGACATCATGCATGGGCTGGAGCCCCAGACCCTGGAGTCCATTAACCTACTCAAAGAGAAGAAGTGTCCCTTCATCGTGGCCCTGAACAAGGTGGGTGGACCTGGAGTGAACTGGGCAGGGTGCTGGTTCAGCAGTGTCGTGGGGTCGTCTTGACTGTGTTTCATCCATGTAGATTGACCGCCTGTATGACTGGAAGAAGAGCCCTGAGACAGACGTAGTGACCACATTGAAGAAGCAGAAGAAGAACACCAAAGATGAATTTGACGAACGAGCCAAGGCTGTGATTGTTGAGTTTGCTCAGCAGGTCTGTGGAACCCGTGGAACCCGTGGAACCCAAGGCCCGTGGGCTCCGTAGAACCCGGGGATCCCTCGGCCCATGGGTTTATCATCAATCATGCAGCAGGGAGAGAACTGGACCTTGGGAGTGGTTGCTTTTCTCCTCAAGAGAATCTGAGCATTGAATGAAATTCAGTTTTAGGTTCAAATGCCTTTGCTTGTGTCTGTGGCTGTTGCTGATGTGCTTCGTCTTTCCCCAGTTCTGCCTCTGAAGTGTCCTTTCCATCTCAGGGCCTGAACGCTGCACTCTTCTACGAGAACAAAGACCCCCGCACGTTCGTGTCCCTGATCCCCACGTCGGCCCACTCCGGTGACGGCATGGGCAACCTGATCGCCCTGCTGGTGGACCTGACCCAGAGCATGCTGGCTCGCCGGCTGGCTCATTGCGAAGAGCTCCGGGCCCAGGTCATGGAGGTGAGCTTCTGCGCTGGAGCGCCGAGGCCAGACGGGAAGGCCAGAAGATAAGTGTGTGTTTATTTTTACGTATTTTATTATACTTCTTGCCCTCCCCCCAAAGGTAAAGGCACTCCCAGGCATGGGAACCACTATAGATGTGATCCTCATTAACGGGAGACTCTGTGAGGGTGAGACGATCATTGTCCCGGGCGTGGAAGGTCCTATTGTTACCCAAATCCGGGGGCTTCTGGTGCCCCCACCCCTCAAGGAGCTGCGTGTCAAGGTAACGGCATTTGGGAAGTTCTGCTCATTTAAGACACGGATCCAGAATTGAAGCAAACGTGCGAGTGGTGCGTGTGCCCATGTGCCCTGACAGAACCAGTACGAGAAGCACAAAGTGGTGTCCACAGCCCAGGGGGTAAAGATTCTGGGGAAGGACCTGGAGAAGACCCTCGCTGGGCTCCCCCTGCTGGTGGCGGAAAAGGAGGACGAGATCCCCGTCCTGCGGGTACGGTCACCACGGAAACCCTTCTCCCCCCACCCCCTTGACCTTGTTTCTTCTCCAAGCATGCCTCACACGCCTCCCCTCTCCGTACCTGGCGCAGGACGAGCTCATCCGCGAGTTGAAGCAGACGCTGAGCTCCATCAAGTTGGAGGAGAAGGGAGTGTACGTGCAGGCATCTACCCTGGGCTCTCTGGAGGCCCTGCTGGAGTTCCTGCGGACGTCCAAAGTACCGGTAAGCTGGCGCCCACACGCGTCTGCGACAGAAAGGCCACCAAATGTCATTGCATGTGGCAGGAGCCCCAGACTGACCAGAGCTGCCAATTGTACGATTTCAGTATGCTGGCATCAACATCGGCCCTGTTCACAAGAAGGACGTCATGAAGGCTTCCACCATGCTGGAACACGATCCACAGTACGGTCAAGGCTGGGGGCGTGGGTGCAGGGGGGGGTTATGTTGCAGACAAAAATGCGGGCTTGTTATGTTGGTGTGGTGTGATTTTGAAACAATTGGGTTTGAACTGTAACCGAATAGTTGAGTTCACGACCCTTGTCCAACCCTCTACTCCTGACGCAGGTTCGCTGTGATCCTGGCATTCGACGTGAAGATCGAGAGAGACTCCCAGGAGTTGGCTGACAGCCTGGGGGTGCGCATCTTCAGCGCCGAGATTATCTACCACCTGTTTGACGCCTTCACCAAGTACCGAGAAGACTATAAGAAACAGAAGCAGGATGAGTTCAAGTATGTTGCACTGATGGATTGAATGGATGGATGGATTGAATGATGGATGGATGGATGGATGGATTGAATGATGCATGGATGGGGGGGTTGGTTACAAAGACTCATGACGTGCAAAGTTATTCTTAAAGCACCAGAGAGAACTGTGCAAATCAGGTATTTCTGAGTATGATGAGTATTAATATGAATATTAATGTGCTAGTACTAGCTGCAGTAGTATTAATACTAATAACACCCCCCCCCCCCCCCAGGAATGTAGCGGTGTTCCCCTGCAAAATCCGTATCCTGCCCCAGTTCATCTTCAACTCCCGCGACCCCATCGTTATGGGTGTCTCTGTAGAGGCCGGCGTGCTCAGACAGGGTACCCCCCTGTGCGTGCCCAGCAAAGCGGTATGCCTCCTCTCCCCACCCCCCTGACACATCCCACCCCCACCAATCACCAATCACAGCAGTTACCTTCACACTTGAACGTACACCTACCTTTGTCCGTCTTTGTGTTTGCCCAGTTCGTGGACATCGGCATTGTCACCAGCATAGAGAACAACCACAAGGCCGTGGACAGTGCCAAGAAGGGCCAGGAGATCTGTGTGAAGATCGAGCCCATCCCTGGCGAGTCCCCCAAGATGTTCGGGCGGCACTTTGAAGCAACCGACATCATCGTCAGCAAGGTATCGCCCTTTCTGGAGTCATCTGCGTACGAGTTTGGTGGGATTTTGACCTTTTAAATTTTACAGCCGGCTTAAACATTCCATACCACTCTGTGTGTTTGTCTTTCAGATCACCAGGCAGTCCATCGACGCTCTGAAGAACTGGTTTAGGGATGAGATGCAGAAGTCTGACTGGCAGCTGATCATGGAGCTGAAGAAGACCTTTGAGATCATCTGAGCAGAGGAGGAGCAGCTATGCTCAGTTTTTTGAGATGGCCACACACACACACACACACACACACACACACACACGGCCAGATGATCACAAGCCCCCCACCCCCACCCCAGATTGTGGGGGGGGGGGGGGGAGGGGGGCACGGAATCCAACGTATCAGAAAGACAAGGGGAAGATGAAGCGTTTTCTATGAGAAACCGAACTATTTTCCACTGTGTTTTACAGTGATGTTTTACAGCAGTTGCATACTTCCAACGTGCCTGTTCCCATTTAGTATACTTTTAATTTCTCTACAGGCTGCCACTCCATTCCCTGTAATTCAAACACTGACCACTTGGCAGGCTTGAGGACCGGGGGACGATGGGTGGGGAAGGGGGCCGTCTGTGTGGTGGGTGGGGGGGGGAGAGCAGCCCTTCACAGATAGCCTCACTTTTCAATGATTTATTGGCTTCTTGTCCTGGTTTTTTCAATTGTTTCTTTTTAAAGTTCTGACCAGGTAAATCCTTTTTGTAATTCAACTCCATCGTCATGGCACCTACCCCCCCTCGCCTCCCCCATCCCAAAACAATCTTTCCCTGCAGGCTCCAAAACCCCTTTGGACTGGCTTATGCCTGTTGGTGTGTTTTTATAGTGGATGATTTATTTAAAATGTTCCCTTCACCTCCAGCGTTTGACATGTACAAGAAGGTTCTGGAATGACACCGGTCTGCAGCCCCTTCCTGCTTGTACAGTTTGAAATGGTTAAATGAATGGGGATAAATGATTGAACTAAGCCAAACTGTAATAATTTCAGTGAAAATAAAGTGCGGAAGTTGCTGATATTTGCTGTCATCCTGGTTCTGGGTGCGGAACCGGTCAGGGACTGGTCTTGCTTCTCAGCTGCACGTTGGATGCCTCAGCGTCGAGGTGTGAGGTCACTTCCTGTTCTCAACATCCGGTTGTGTGAAGGTAAGACGCTCGATTGCTTATGGCGGGGGTACGCGATTATTTTTCCCTGTGATCCACATTCTATCAGCGACTTTTTTTTTTTTCGGGGGGGAAACTTTGCTAAGTTGGCGACCAGATTAAATTGTGTTTCACTGGAGTCCACCAGAAGTGTTCCCCTACTTTAGGTGTATGATGGATGCATAAGAGGATTTAGCAGGGAAAAAGAAACCTTTTCTTATGTAACACAAGGCAGCTGCACTCCAGAGTGAAGTTTGCCAGGGTTCATTTATTAATAATCTCTCTTAGAAAACATACAAATGGTATCACAGCATTTGGTCTCCAGGCACAGAATCGCTTTATGCAGGGTCCTGTGAGTGGCTGAAGCCCTTCTCTTCAGCGTCGTTGCCAGTTTATAAACGCGGAGCTGCAGTCCGTCACGCTTCTGCCTGTTCTTTAGTGTGTGTGCGCGTGGGGGGGGGGTGAATAACAGAGGCACATGGCATTTTTTGCAGCCATGTGCAACCCTGCTTGCTGCTGTGCAGCCTTGGAGTTGGGGCAGAATCTAATTCGGCACCATAGTGGGGCAAGAGGGTGACATCAATCCATCCTTGTCACATCCGGGTGGGGCTGTATCCACTTGCTTTCCGTCGCAACAAATGCACTACTGATAAACGGGGCGGAGCTAAAATACATCTCTTTATTATGCTGCACTGTAAAAACCAATAAAACTTTCCATATGAACAAACTTCCTATCAGATACAATAATGAAGTACAAGAGCCTGTGAACCATTATTTACATGCACTGCTAATGAAATTTTGGCACTTCGTTCTGCAAAAGAAAAGGGGGGAAGAAAAGGGGGTCTCCGACTTATGGGACGATTGCCCTGAAAGAGTGCACTTTTTTCCTGTCTGTTTTATAACCATGATAGCACAGTGCAGACAATAGGTCACCATCCAGCTGAGGCCCCTGTGTCTGTAGCTCCAAGCTCTAGGACCGGTATTGGCTGAGAGCATCTGGATGCTCGTCCAATCATGACTCTTCATGGATCGTTCCACTTGAGGAATCTTCCTGTTGTCCCCCACCACGTTTTTGCAGCGGTCTCCATCGTGGAGCCTTTGTCATGACCCATTCACACCCCAGCCACTGGAAAGGGGGGGGGCAATGGAGGTCCTATGTGATCTTCAGGGTGCTTCCATACGTCTGCTGGATCACCACTTGCACGTTGTCAAGTATGAAGTCGAAGGCCATGTTCCACACCGACTCCACGGACTGCTGCATCAGCCTGGCCACAAGGGGGCAACACCACAAAGGACATGAACTAAGACTAATGGCCCTACCCCTTTGCAAGGCCTTCAACAATCCTGCAACACTCTGAGTGGACCTATTGTGTGAGGGCTTAAGTCGCTGAGTGTTTTCAGTGTGACGGCCCTGCCTCCCACCTAGCAGAAGGTAGCGGGTTACCTCTTCATGTACTTGATGACGAGGTCGAGCTTCTCCAGGTCTTTGTCCTCCACCAGCTCAGTGCAGTACTTCACTACCTGCAGGATGTCTTCTTCCATCGGTTCTGAGACGACAGAATAGGTTACCGTCATGCCACATGACGGTACATTACTTGTTCTCAACTGGCTGCAGTAGATGAACCAAATACTTGGGTATCTGGTTCCAGTAAGGACCCCCCCCCCCCCCGGTGCAGTACCTGGGATGGTAGTGACCCATTCCTTCAGCAGTGTCCTGATATCAGTGAATTCGCAGGCTCCGGCCAGCGTGGGACCAGGACGGGCTGCGACTTTCACCAGCTTTTCCTGCATGTCTGGATTCGGGGACGACGTTGAGGGCCCGTTTTCAAGCTGAGGTAGAGAAGCAGAGGTCAAACGAGCCCGGCAGCGCGGTGGCAGCTTGGACAATGCCCCTTCAGCCAGCTCTGCTGCTTAAACACCCACCTTCAGGGCCTCCATGTGTTGGTGTGTGACCGGCTTGGCCGGGCTGCTCTTGGCGGGGCTGTTTCCATAGAGATGCCCTTTGAGGGGACTCGGGCCCGCTTTGGCGGGACTCGTGTTCTTCCGTTTGTAGCGGCGCTTGGCCCGTCCAGCAGTGGCCTGCCTCAGCTGCAGAAGCGGGTTCCGGGACTCCACTGCAGGGATGAAGTGACACGCTGACATTCCCACCACTAGGGGGCGAAGCTCTCCTCCAAATGGCATGGTCGCTGGATTTCTTACCCTGGGGGGGCACCGTCTCTCTGCGTCTATATGCTGAGCGTAGCTCCTCTTGGAGCTCCTGGGGGAGGGCTGCGAGCACCTCCGGATCAACCTGAGGGGAGGGGGTGATGCATGCGGGGTGACGGATCCTCAAACCAGGCCTGACAGGCGAACCCAGAGTGCCTGAGGAGCAGTCTGGTGCTGAGGATGCCTGCCTACCTGCGAGAAGTCCGGCAAGGCCAGCACGATGTCGGTCGGGTGTGTCTGGCTATGCTGGCCTGGTATCTGCAGGACCAGCCTTCGCGTAGACTGGGTGGAGCTAGACGCTGGGGCTGGGGGGGAGCTGGCAGCCTGCTCCTCCCTGCAACCCCAGGAGCGCTCCACCTGCTCCCTCAGCTCAGCTGGCAGCGCCTCCAGCACAGAGCGATCCACCTGGCGGAGGGGGCGGGGGGGCGGGTCACTGGAGGCTCAAGGAGTCTAAATGTAATGAAAGTGGTTCTTTTTTGTCTCAGCCCCCCAGAAAAATGATTTTTCTAAAATCATTTAGCTGTTTGTCCCATGTTTTCATATGCATTCCATTCCTCCTCCTAGCTAATTTTATCATGGGGACCCCACCCCGGAAAAATTGCAAATTTTATCATGTGGGACCTGTAGTGGGGGGCCGGGTTCATTCACTAGATTTAAGAGCCATTCACAGCCAAAACGTTTGCAGACTGAGCCAGCTCTGATCTAAAAGGTGACAGCACAGCCATCCCACTACCGTTTGGCTATAAGTCAGACTCTCAGTGTCGGTGGCGCAGGGCTGTTAGTGGCGGGGAATGAAAAGGCACCATCGCGGTCTGCGTGCGAGCGGGTGGCCTCACCTGTGAGGGCGACGGCACCTCGATGCTCAGGTCCAGCCGCTTCCTTACGCGCCTGGGAGTGTGCAGACTCCCGTTGTGCCGTGGTTGGGGCACCCCCTTGCTGGTGCCTGGCGCTGGTTCTCCCAGGACCAGTTGTGTGGCTCTAGGCTCCTTGCCTTTGTCTAATGGACTGTCTGGGGCAGGTGCATCTGAAGCAGAAACTTGAGGTGGGAGGGATTTAAAGGTTTTAAACTTCATGATGCTAAAGCTTGTTGCCGCAGCTACTAAACACAGAAGAACATAAACTAAAACATACACACAAAGACTGCCACTCTGCCCTTAAAGACCCCTGACCTGTGCTGGATCTCTGCCCGTCAGGATGAGGAGGTCTCTGGACAAGCAGCATGTCTCTGATGGAGCGACGAGGAAGGCCGGCGCCCCCCGCTGGACCCGGGGAACCAGGCGGCCCGGAGTGGGAGAGGACCAGCTGCTGGACCTGGAGGCCCACCCCCCGCACGTCTGTCACATTCACCTTCATGGCCTGGAAGAGCCGGATGGCTTCCGCCGCGATCACCTGGGCGCAGTCTGTGGGCTTTTCTATAGTCACGGTCCTGTGGGGTGGGGGGGGGCAATGGTATCCATAGCAACCGTGCTCAGGTCTACGCAACAGTGATATGACAGATGACGGTTTTTAAAATTCAGCCCAGACGTCGCGGATAAAAGCAGGCAATAAAGTGCAGATCTGAACTCAATAACGACGCTCGCCAGGAAATGTCAGCAGTCAATAAGAGGATTTAAGAGGAACCAAGCCAGCGGAATGGTCATCTCCAAAGTTCGGCGGTGCCTCCGGATCGCAGCGTGTGTGTCTGCCTGACTTTTCTCTGCTGGCAGCGGGTACGTGTTAGCATGCAGCGGTCGCACGGACCTGCCCAGCGAATCGCAGATGCCGTGTCCCCCGAACTTGGCCGGCTCCAGCGGGGCCCCTGCTTTGCGCACCATCACCTTCAGTGTGATCCTGCGTCCGCGCAGCTGAGACGCCTGCAGCCGCCGCTGCACCTCCTGTGACAGTTTGGTCAGAAAGGTCTCCGCTTCTGCCACCTAATGGTGAGAAAGGCAGCTGAGCCACAGTGCTGCCAGGTCAGGGTTCATAACAACTAACTAAACAGTTAAGCACCCAGACAGAGTGATGGAAATGGAATGAATCTGCACGTGGTGAAACGTCATGTGACTGTATCGCAATGATTATAATATCAGATCAAACAGAATTGGCAGCATGATCACACTGCTGGCTCCATGTCAGTAGGGTGTGGCACCCCCCCAGACCAGGATACATGCGGCGATACACTGCGGAAGTAAGCCGCACAGTCGTACAGCCGTTGTATCCTTTCCTGCAGCGAGTCGGCCCACGAGATCCTGCAGATCGCCACTAGGCCTGAGTTGACGTCTGAGCTGATACCACACATGTTCTATTGGGGAATGATCGGGAGACCTGGCTGGCCACACGAGGACCTCGTCATGACGCAGGCAGTCCATAGACACACGTGCTGTGTGTGGACAGGCGTTTTGTTGAAAGACTGTACCAGGGTGCTGTCTCAGGATGAGAAAGACATGCGGACGCAGGATGTCACTGACATAGCACTGTGCCGTCAGCGTCCCCCGAATCACTCATACCCTATGGCTCCACACACCATGATGTCATACCCTATGGCTCCACACACCATGATGTCATACCCTATGGCTCCACACACCATGATGTCATACCCTATGGCTCCACACACCATGATGTCATACCCTATGCCTCCACACACCATGACGCACGGATTAACGTCGGTGTGTCTCTCCACAACATTGCCAGGATTGGTCCTCTCCCCTCGGCGCTGCCATACGCACACGACAGTTATCCGTGGAAATGCAGAACCTCACTGAACATGGCAAGACGGCATTCATCATCAGTCCATGCCTCCTGGTTACAGCAGCACTCCAAACGCAGCCATCTCTGCGCTGGTGATAACGGCAGCCTACGCATGGGACGATGAAACCGTAGTCCAGCTGATGCCAGTTGTCAAATGTCGTAGAGAGTCCAATACCTGTGTCTGGATGGTAAGCGCAGATGTCATGGGGTTCTGTAATGCTTGGAGCACAATACAACGATCCTCCAGAGGTGGGGTCCATCTTGGGTGACTGGAACCTTCTCGACGTGTTTGGGTGCCTCACGTGCCCATTGGTTACAACATCGGGTGACTGACATCTACACGCCTCATATGCCGGGCAATTGCACGATATGACCCCCCAACCTCACAATGCCCCCCTATCAAACTCCATCAAGTGCTGCTATTCCTGTCTAATGCGTCTACGAGGCGTCCTCCGTGTCTGGTGACTAGACATGCCAGCTCCTTGCAAATCGAATCATTTATACACCCATCGCTGGTCTGCACGTGTCCCAAATTACATCCAAATCGGACCATTACTTCTGGGTGCTTAACTTTTTTGTCACTGAGTATAAACAAACAAACAAATAATTTGTAAACCAAAATAAAATATGATGGATGGAGAAGGAAACGGCAGAAATCCATCGACCTTTTTGTGCCGTGACCCAATTATTACTGTACCAGCTCAGCTGCAACCCTATATCAAGTATAGGTGTAAATTAACCCTATGATCAAACGCGCAATGCACTCTACAATTTACGGCAATCAATGCCTGTTGCACAAATCTGATTGGATGTGCCAGTGAATTTAAAATTAATCATCTGTGGTTTGGCTTCTTAGATTGGTTGAGTGTTCATTGTGATTTGCGTTAAGCATTTGCAGACCCAAGACCCGTTCCATCCATCCATCCATTTTCCAAACCGCTTATCCTACTGGGTCGCGGGGGGTCCGGAGCCTATCCCGGAACAATGGGCACGTTCATATAGGTTAATTCTAGCATTGGAGCTAGGAAATCTGATCATGGATCAGCTGGTTTTAAAATTCTTATATTTCCAGCTCTACCTGGTGACCCTTTCAGAACTTTTTTCAGAATAAGTTTGGGTCGCGACCCACGGGTTGAGAATCACCAAGACAAACTGACCTGCGTGAAGCGGATCCCGTAGTTCATCTCTGCCGACACAGACTTCCTCTCCTTCTCGCTCCTTACGGGCCGGTCGTCCAGGCCACGGCAAAAACGGAACAGTGTCTGACCCGTCCGAGGCCCAAACTCTCGCTGCAGTCGGGACATGGACAGCTGCTGTAGGTCTCCACAGGAGCGCACGCCCAATGAGGCCAGCCGGAATCCCATGGCCCGGCCCACACCTACACGAAGGCCAATCACAGGCAGGGGGCGGAGTCATCCTTATACCATCTGCCAACAAAAAGGGGTACTCCCCACTGGTCCATTAGATTTTAATATTGTTATGCACAATATAACTGTGGGACACGGTGCGAGATGCTGGCTGATTAAAGGCTGTAATTTTCTCTCAAGGTGAACAGCTGTTATCCAAATGACCTTCATTAAGAATAACCTCAAGCGAGTTTTGAACCAGGATTCCCCATTTTGAAACAAGCTCCCATATTTTGTGACATATGCAGGCATTAAATCTCTTTTTTCCAGAATTAGACTGAGCAACCACCAGGGGGCGCAGTTCTCACCAGGCAGGTTGGTTACGGATTGATCTCTGATGAAATCGTCCACTTCCTCTGGCTTCAGGTAGTACTGGCCATCCGGTTTGGCCTTCCGAGTCGCCATTCTGGCCAGCAGAATGTTTGAACCTGGCGGGGGGGGGGGGGGGGCACATCAGAACTGGAGCTAAAGTGTACGGGGGGGGGAAGCTTGTGGGTCTGAAAGCATATGAATTTGGACTTAAAAGTAACACTTTGACAATGTAGGCTGGTACTGCACTGTTCTAAATGGTTGTACGACTTTTGCCAGGAAGGTAAAAGACAAAAAGCGCAAGAATATTGAACCTCAACCCAATCGATACTGGTCTTCATTTCATTTTTAATATGTGACCCGTCGCCACGGAATAAGTCTTAAGACGCACTGGTAGAACTGCACCCATAAGACTCATTTGGTGGTGATGGGTCACATATTTATTAATCTGACGCTTTCATCGGTTTAAAAACCGTCTTATGTAAAATAGTTACAATTTATGTGCACTAGCTGGGATTTGAACCCACAACATTTGCGTCGTTAGATCAACGCGGTACTAGTCTGGCTATAGGACTTTTCAGCTGTTTCTCGGGTGCTGCGGGCGTTTGGGCTGTGTGTGTGTGTACGGACCCATGCCCACGGACGCGCTGCACCCCGTCCGGTCCCGCACGTCGGCCCGGATGGTGATGGCGAGGTCGTGAGGCGAGACTGACAGCTCCGCTAGCAGGGAGGTGGCATCCATCAGGGCCTCGTCGCAGCTCAGAGCCTCGATGTGGTGAGTGTAGCTGGAAATGATGGGGGGGAGGGGCTTTAATGGCAGTCATGGAAGACATGGAGGACCGGACACGCATACGGGTAGAGGAGGCGGCCGGTACCTGGCTAGTGTCTCATACATGGCTGTGGCCACCTCCTTGTAGGCCTCAAAGTCGTAAGGCACTGCCTGCAGACCTGGGCACAGCTGCTTGGCCTGGCCGAAGAACATGCCGTTTCTGACTCCCGCCTGCCTTTAGGAGGGGTGGGGGCGCGGTCACAGTCAGTCACTCAGCCAATGAGCCGGCGCACTTGGAGGGGCGTGGCCTACCTGGCCTCATAGCTGCAGGAGGCGATCTCAGCCATCGAGAGGGCGGTCAGGTCCTGGTCCGTCCCCGCCGGGGAGGTGTTCGGGCTCTCTGGAGAGGGGGTCACCTCCAGGTCACCGTCTCCCTTCTCTGTGTGACCAGGAGGCGCATGAGTCACCATATGGTCTCCCGGTATTCACCCGAGACCCAGGCACACCTGCTCCAGCTGCCGCAGGCACTGCACACTGCACTTTGTCTTCCCCAGGAGTGAGTAAGTTCCAGGGCGCACTGCAGAAGGTGCCCTCACCTGCCCGTTTGGGGTTCAGTTTCTGTTGGTAATACCGCATCTCCAGCTGGGGGTTGGCCCCCGGGCGCTTGGCCACTTGCCCCCGCCCTCGGTTACTCGTCACGGCAACTGGTTTCCCTAAGGAGGAGGTGGGGTTCTGCGTATGACTGACCGGTCAGTGGCTGGGAGGGAGCAAGGCAGGAATACGAGATGTCTGGGTGTTAGTGGGCGGGGCCTCACCATTCAGGTCCGGTCTGTGTCGGATCCCTACCGACACGAAGAAGCAGTCCATGTCCACGTGCAGGATGCAGGGCTGCCGTGCCTGAGGGCCTGGAGGGGCCAGGGAACCTGGTGCAGGGACACCCAGAGAGTCAGAGAGACCCAGAGAGACACCCAGAGTCAAAGAGACCCAGAGAGTCAGAGACACATGACTCTGGCATCTACACATCCAGCTGAAGCTTCTTCCTAAATAAGTCTGACTCAGCAAAGCTTGTCTCAACTCAGCACAGCAGTGCTATCAGCTCCAAAGCTCTTAAGAAGGGTCCAAGCCCAGTGGATTCTGGGATACCTTGGGCCTCCAATCCACTTCCAGGAAAGTGTGAACGCAGCAGGTTTGGCAACATGGCGAATTCTGCGACAATGGGCTAAGCACACATTCTGACAAACCAGCTAACAGAGAGAGGAGGCTGACTGTTTCATTAATGAGGTCTACCATTTTGGAGGGAGATGAGAAGCAGGTTAAAATTTTAAGAAACTGGGCAAACGGCATACAGCTTTAATGCCGAAATCTGTGTGAGAGTTTTAAAAGAGGCGGAGAGCCTTCTGTGGAGAATAACGGTTGATAGATCACCCAGGGGACACATCAGAATCAGAGAGGAGGAGGGCCTCTATATTACTCATATTTATGATGATAATCTTAAAGATGCAGTATATTCATTTGTCGGCATGTCATGTTACCATTTTAAAGCAATACAAAATATACCAAGAAATTTGAATTCTTATTTTTATTCAATACAGTCACTGCACCTGTCGCAACGTTAAATTATACCTGAATTCTTTGAAACATAACATGTAAACGAAAATTAAAAATGCATCAAAGGCTTCTTACTACCAAGTAATGTTCCTGCTTGTTCTTTCGTAACGTCCCCGTGAAAATGCATTAAAACACTAATCGTGGATTGGTTCTTACGCCTTACCACTAGCAGAGTTCAAGCCAGTAAGTTAACTAGTAGCAGCATTACGGTAAGCAGAATGAATCGAAATAGACAGAAATCAAGGGGTCATCTTGAAATACCTGCACCCTGAGCCATCCTTTGACGCCTTAGGCGCTCCCGCCCGGGAAAGTTGGTGCCCCCTGTTGTCTGGGTCCGGTATTGCAAGGAACTGACGTACTCCGAGAACTCGCTGCGCCAGGTGGAGATGTGATGCAGACGGGAGTGAGAGTAGTACTCAGAGATAGAGTCCGTTCCCATGACTTGCTCACCACCTAAGGAGTCGCCTGGGTTCAGGGTAATATGTGGAAGTGGGTTCAGACCTTGGGGCGTAAGATGCTGGGCCCCATTGAGCCGGAATCTGCCCACACTTCGCGTGGGGGTAGGGGGTCCCTCAGGATTGCCAGCCTGAGGGTACAGTTTCTGCGCCAGGGCGGGCTTTGGGTCTGAAGGCTGGGGTGCATGTGTCCGGGTACTGCCTGCTTCAGGTCCCAGAACCTGGCGAGTCATGTCCTGTGGGGATATCGTTTGACCACCAGGGGGCAGCAAATGAGTAGTCTCCACTGTACCAGTGACGTGAGAGGCAGGGGGTGGGGCCCGGGGCCTCTGGCTCAGCCAGTCATCCTGTGGGATCGGCCCCTGCATTGGGTCATGGGGTTTTAAGGCACCATTCATAGGGTGGCTGTGGCCATTGGTCAAAGTCCGCTCCAGGGCTCCTTCTATGGAGGAGGGTGGAGCAAGGCTGGGGGGGTCACCTCCCACCTTCTGCATCCCATTCAGTCTCAGGCCCAAACTCAGGTCTGTTCCATTCCTGTAGAACAATCTATAGTGAGTTATAGTGAAGAACAAAAGTAAAAAAATATTATATATATATATATATATATATATATATATATATATATATATATATATATATATATAGATGATCAGTGAAATAACAGTAAAACACTATAATATTACACAGACTTCAATAATTCCATTACGCTGGTTTGGACTGTCTAACATTAATGAAACATTAACATATCAGATTACTATGGAAGCGACCAGTAATTCCTGTACTTACAGCTTGAAGTCTTGATGCGTCAAACTGGGGGCATGGCCAATATGTTTGGGGGTGTGGCCAGACTGGTAGTGGGAGTGGCCTGGTCCATCACGTTCCTGTGCCAGGTGTATACTGGGAAAACTCAGACCCTTATGCTTGGCATAGAGCTGGTACTTCAGGTAGGAGAGGAGGTGGCCTGCCTTAATGCTGTGTGGGGGGGGAAATAAAAAGGAGAGTTTGACTATTTTATGGTTGGGCAGAGAGGGTGACTGTAAATTAATGTTCCAGGAAGTCTGTGAGGAAATGACACCGGAAGTGAGCCTCACGTGAGCAAGCGCTAACAGTCGCTAACCCTAACAGCCACACACACACCTGTCAGTGATCCAGTCAGGCCGGACCACCTTCTCTCCCCGCAACTCCTTGATTTTGGTGTTTGGGAGGTTAGTGGCGATGATGTGTGTGGTCTTGGAGCGTGAGTAGTACACATGGTACTGTCCACCGTGCAACATCATCAGTCTACGCAGCTCGTCTGCGCTGGGATCTGCGGGGGTGTGGAGGTGACAGAGCCATAAGCCAGGCGGAGCTGGACCACGACACGTCCCGCGAGGGCGAGGGAGGGGGAGGGGCTCACCCGTGTAGCCGTTGACGTAGATGGCCACACCGCTGAAGATGCTGGAGGAGGCGCCTTCCTTCTGCTTCTCCCGGGGGGCGTCCAGCTTAAACTGCTCCTCCAGCTTGGAGACCTTAGCGGCCATGTACCCCCCCTGAAGGAGAGCCAGAAAACCCACATAAGCACACTTTCTTTAGGCTCTATGGGCTGGGGGGGGGGGGGGGCAGTGATAAAGTCCCCCAACTCCTTCGAGTTCCCGTTGCCATGGCAACCGGAAAAGCAATCATGAGGATGACTGAGATGTGCAGAGAGATGAAGACTTGCATGAAGGCTACTCACATGCCTTCGTACCGCATGTGTACAGCCTGTCTACTCGACACGAGTGCAAGTCGTGTGTAAAACCTTCAGTTGAGAACCATTTGACATGTGACTAATGCCTAACAACTGAAACACAATTTATCCTTTTTAGCACAAACCTATTAGCAGACGTCACTGTGTTCTATGTCATAACAAGTTCCTATGCTACCTCAAACTACAGATACCATAATCCTTTGCATGTTAATGAATCCACTTCCTGGTTTAAGTCTGCCTTGCAAGCCTTTGTACTCCAGTCAGATTCCTAGGGTGTGGATTCTAAAAAAGAAACTACAACTTGTCTGTTCCACAAGCATAATCGAAAAGTCATTAAATCCATGTATTGAAAAGTCATTCTGTACGTACATATATTGAACTGGCCCCTAATCTGGATAATATTGACTTGATATTGAATATTGACACTTGAAAATTGACACTTGCGTGTTAATATGCCACAGGGTGTCATCAGCTGATATTTTTCCAATATTCCGGATATCTGTATTATCGATCATATATTTCAGATGTTGCACAGAAAAAGTCCAAGATGAATCTCTGCTGAGAAAAACTGGGAGAAAGACAGTAGATCTCAGTCGAACTCGACGGCCCCACCTGAACTGACACCCCCCCCCCTCCCCAGGCACAGGCAGTGCCTAGATAACCAAACAGGCCATTAAAATCCACAGAGGTGAGGAACGGCTCTCCTTGCCGTGCCTTAAAACCATGTCTCCCACTCGGGCGGGCGGCACTCACCCTGCCCCCCCAGCCGTCATCCTCACTGGCCCTCTTCCTCCAGCCTCCTCGACTCATACTGAAATGCCTGTGGAGAGAGCAGCCAAGGGCATGAAGAGACACCAAATCCCAGCGCGAGTCCAGCTAAGGCAGGAAACAGGCAGCCTGCACGCGACATCCCATACTCCAAACCCTGGCTTCCCACTGTCCTTTTTCCCTTATAAGGAATAAGCTCCACCCATCCTTCCACTGTCCAATGAAATTGCATAAATACAAAGGAAACGTTTTAATTGGGTAAGGCAGAGCTGGGACGGAGGTTTGAAGGGCATATTCCATCTGCCAGTGTTTGTAAACATTCAGTGGGAAAGACTTGGACTGTTTCTCTATCTACTTCACTAAGAAATGGATGCGGACACCCACCCCGCCCCCAACCGCCCCCAGGATTGGCCCCCCGTGTGGCAGGAGACGTGCGGCCAGTTGACAAAGCGCCCACTGTGCTCCTGGCACAGCTCGCCGTGCGTCGCTGTGGAAACCGTGACACAGGGAGCTGGTGGACACTGGCGTGTCACTGCCATGTTTATGGCTGCGCCAGGCCATCACGGGTCAGTGGTAGCCTCGCGCTGGAGTGCTGCACCACTACAGCAGTGGGGTATCTAAATTTGCCCCCCCCCCCGCCCCCCGCCCCCCGCTGCCTTGCCGTTGACCCCTGCCAGTCCCAGTCTGGGAGACACTCTGTGAAGATGCTGCCTTTTTGGCCAGAGGTGGAGGGGTCGGATTCCAGCTCATTAAGAGATGCTTCGCTGGGAGTGAAGCAGGGTACGGCACACACAGATGGCGGTGGTGGGGGGGGGGGCTGGGGCATTAGGGGGTTAAAGACAGCAAAACCCCGATATTCTGCTTAAAACAACCCTTTTAAAACAACAGACATGACTAATACCTCACGATTGGGACATTTTGTTTTCAAGAGTAGGGTCCCAGCCAAGCTAGACTGAAATGCATGGGGGGGCAGTATCACCAAACAATGAGACGCACAAGGCTGGAGCACGCTCAGTAGTGTGATTCTCTACAGCCATCATCACAGTCTCCCGGGGTTCAGTCCGTTTGTCCTCGTCACCTGAGTGGCAGCTAGGGTACATGAGAGAAGATGTCGGTCACTTACCTGGGTCACCGTGGGTCATGCCCTCCGAGAGACGCTTGGACTCTGGCCACGCTTGTTTGTTTTCTCCGTTCGGCTCGCACACGCTTACATGCACACACACACACACACACACACACGTGCAAGAAAATGGCTTCAAGCTATGGAGACCAACCTCCACAGTGAGATGTGGTTAAGATTCTGTGTAGAGGAGAGAGAAAGAGAGAGAGAAAGAGAGAGAGAGAGAGAAAGGAGGGAGAGGAGGTTAGAATCCACATTCTCAGGTCCAGTGTTTAAAAACATCTTCTGCGGAAAGGCGTCACTGACAGGGTGGAACCGGAGTTTGCGACCACGTCATCAGGACCGGAGGTCTGTCTCAGTCCACAGAACATGTGGATCCTGTTCCTCCATCTCTGGGCTGGGAACTAAGCAGCCAAGCCTGGGGGAACCAGGATCGGGCCGATCCGCCCGTGCAGCACAGCCACACGCCGTACAGCTACGGTCCACAGGGACAGGGGTGTATTTGTAGTTGCCTGTGTGTGGAATTCTCCAGAAAGTCTCTGAGACATGTCATTTTATAAAACATGGAGAGATGGTCACACCTGGACAGAAAGCACTTCTCCCCTGAGATGTGCCTGACGGCGCCCCCTGCTGAGCAGGCTCTGACAGCGACGCGCGTGCTGCAAGGAGCCACCCCTGCGCTTTGTGATCCCCCAACCCCACAGACAGCACCTTGCTGAAGCCCCACAGCTCGGCGTGCTGCGCAGCGATCAAAGGCCAATCGCGTGCAGCAGAGCACCACTTAGTGTGTCGGCGATGCAGCAGCCCCGCCCCCGGCTACGTGTCATTCAGTCTGCAGCTTATTTTAATGCTCCTGGTCTCCAGAGGCGGGAGCGTTTCCCTCTGTCAACAAAAGGCATAAAGGATCCTGGCTCGCCCCCCCTCCACCATTAAGCTGGGATGAGGCTCTCAGGCACGTCCATCAATCACCAAGGAGAACAAAGCGCTTGCACTGCCTGCTGCGGGGGGGGGGGGGGGGGGGGTCAGCAGGACACGCTCCTCCTGCGTGCGGGCTGGGGGCAGAGACGTGCTCCATAGTGCCACACTCTGTACTGGTCCCCACGGCGGCCACTTGCAACCCCCCCCGAGTATTTATAATGAGGCTGAATCTGAATGGAGCAGGAGGAGAGAAGAGCTGGAGAGCCAGACGGCAGCATGTCAGATAGGTAAAGCGGGAAGTGGGGGAGGGGCAGCGGAATGGGCAGGGGATGGACAGGCGAATGGGCAGGAGATGCGTGGGTTTGGCAGGGACGACCAGGGGAATGGGCAGGCGAATGGGAAGGGGACGACCAGGGGAATGGGCAGGCGAATAGGAAGGGGAATGGTAAGGGGACGCGTGGGACGGGCAGGGGAAAGGGACGCGTGGGATGGGCAGGGGAAAGGGACGCGTGGGACGGGCAGGGGAAAGGGGACGCGTGGGACGGGCAGGGGAAAGGGACGCGTGGGATGGGCAGGGGAAAGGGACGCGTGGGACGGGCAGGGGAAAGGGACGCGTGGGATGGGCAGGGGAAAGGGACGCGTGGGATGGGCAGGGGAAAGGGGACGCGTGGGACGGGCAGGGGAAAGGGAAGGGGATACATGGTATGGATAGGGGAAAGGGAAGGGGAATGGGCAATGGATGCAGGGGACGGGCAGGTGAATGGGTAGGGGATGCGTGGGACGGGCAGGGGACGCGAGGGGCGGACAGGGGAAAGGGAAGGGGATGCGGGGGACAGGCAGGGGAAAGGGAAGGGGACGCGTGGGACGGGCAAGGGAAAGGGAAGGGGACGCGTGGGACGGGCAGGGGAAAGGGAAGGGGACGCGTGGGACGGGCAGGGGAAAGGGAAGGGGACGCGTGGGACGGGCAGGGGACGCGTGGGACGGGCAGGGGACGCGTGGGACGGGCAGGGGACGCGTGGGACGGGCAGGGGACGCGTGGGACGGGCAGGGGACGCGTGGGACGGGCAGGGGAAAAGGAAGGGGACACGTGGGATGGGCAGGGGACGCGTGGGATGGGTAGGGGATGGGCAGGGGACACGTGGGACGGGCAGGGGAAAGGAAAGGCGGGGCAGGGGGAAGGGGACGCGTGGGACGGGCAGGGGAAAGGGAAGGGGACGCGTGGGACGGGCAGGGGAAAGGGAAGGGGACGCGTGGGACGGGCAAGGGAAAAGGAAGGGGACACGTGGGATGGGCAGGGGACGTGTGGGATGGGAAGGGGAAAGGGACGCGTGGGATGGGTAGGGGATGGGCAGGGGACACGTGGGACGGGCAGGGGAAAGGAAAGGCGGGGCAGGGGGAAGGGGACGCGTGGGACGGGCAGGGGAAAGGGAAGGGGACGCGTGGGACGGGCAGGGGAAAGGG
This sequence comes from Brienomyrus brachyistius, assembly GCF_023856365.1. Taxonomy (NCBI): domain Eukaryota; kingdom Metazoa; phylum Chordata; class Actinopteri; order Osteoglossiformes; family Mormyridae; genus Brienomyrus; species Brienomyrus brachyistius. The sequence continues at coordinate 66,820 of NW_026042319.1, forward strand.
AAGGGGATGCGTGGGACGGGCAGGGGATGCATGGGATGGGCAGGGGAATGGGCAGGGGACGCGAGGGGCAGCCAGGGGAAAGGGAAGGGGATGCATGGGATGGGCAGGGGATGGGCAGGGGAATGGGAAGGGGATGTGGGGGACGGGCAGGGGATGTGGGGAGAATGAAGGTCAAGGTAGCTTTAAAGCAGGGCTCCCCAATTGGGAAACCATGTTTTAAAGAAAGCAGGGAAGCCCCCCCCCAAATCGGAACCAGGAAGAAAGAAAGGGCACATGGTGTCTGAGGACATTTTTTTATGACCATGTAAAATCTGGCACCATGCTGGTCCTACATCAGTCAAAGAAACAGCTGAACAGCCCCTACAGATTATCAGCATCAGAATTACACCCCCACCCCCCAGTTCCATTGGGGTCTCTGGCGAATCCAACAGGATGGAAAAATGACACTTTATTCAGCCCCGTGGTGAAATTCTCTTTTTCCTACCCAATCTTCCTTTCCATGACACACCGACGGACATACAGGTAGGGCAAGCTTGGGGGTCACAGTGCAGAGGCAGCCAGCACGCAGCGTCCACAGAGCTCAGGGTCATGGGCCTTCCTCAGGGGTCCAAGGCCGGCATCAGTCTGCCAACCCCAGGAGTCAAACCAGTGACCTTCCGATCACCGGCACAAGTGCAAGCTCACTGAGCGTCACACCCCATGGGTGAGCGGGAAGGGGATGGAGGGCTGGTATCGCCAACGAGGCGTCTCCGGAGCTCTCAGCCCGACATAAAGTCAGAGGGGACTGAGGAGCACAGAGAGGGGAGCCGAGATGAATTAGTGAAACGTGTGAGTTTCTCAGACGCATCAAGCTGTACCGCATGAGGCATCAGGCTCGGGGCGAAGGAGAAGCTGCTTGACACACAAACATGTCTGTGGATCTCCTAGAGTGACAGTCCTCCAGGAACATGCCTCAGACCATACAGATTAAAAATTTATAGAAATATGTAAGTCGTACATGTTACTTCACCCCGAAGCAGGGGGGTAAGAGGGACATGAATACCCTGCCAGAATCAAGGGGCCCGGCAACTTACAGGGGCCCTATATACATAAAATTATATGTAAAATTGGGTGGGAGGGGGCCAAGGTGACATTTTGTCAGAAGTTCAAGAATTTCTAGGTACACATGAGTAATCTTACTCTGGTGTATGAATCTGGGTTCCGGTAAACAGGTAATTAATGAATAACATTTTAATTTCTTAGTCTACTAATAACATAAAAGCAGTTAATCCTCACGAATTAAATGAAGAATTTATGGAACCCGTCACAGTGCTTAAAAGTAGATGACCCTTAATCTCAGTGAAACGCCACTTCTCAGACAGTACCTGTGTCTAAACGGGCTTCTGAGGGTCCGGGAGGTCGTGGGGGTCACCCAGGCTGATGCGGGGAGGAGGCAGAGACCAGATGCGGCAGACACCTCCAGATGTGTCGCTGCCAACCGCGGATCTATTTCGGATGGTAATCGGATTACTCGTCTTGTCCCGGTCCGACTGCCCCCACAGCAGCAACGCGGACAATTAACCTGTCAGTCCTGGCTTGCCATCCGGACCTCCTGATCCCACAACGCAGCGGACAAAGTCCGAACTACAAACGGGACCCCCGAAAGCGCCGCTGAATCACTGCCTGCGACTGTCACGGCGATCCCAATAGGCAGCGTGACCGGCGTGAGTCCCGGTCCGGGAGCCGCACCGAGCCGAGCCGAGCCGATCCGATCCGCGCCGGGACGGGCGAAGCTAAAACAAGCACAGGCAAGTTGCAGGGGCAGCAGCGCAGCTGGCACCCCCCGCACGGCACGGCGGTGACAGCGGGGCAGGGCGCTCTGCGGACGTGCACCAGGGACTCGCCAGTCCAAATATGGACCCAAACATGGAACCAGACGTGCGGCACACGCCTGCGGCGCTGCGCGTCCGCCGCCGAAGCCCACAGATCCGTGCTCACCTTCTGCGTCTCTCGCTCTCTCCCCCCGATCTTTTTGCCTTTTTTTGTTCAAAGCAGGGCGCCCAGCGCCGTGCCCGTAGGCCAGCCTTGCGCACTCTTCGCCCTGCCTTTCCACTCGTCCCTCCGTATCTGCGCTTCTTCTCGGCGTCTTGCAGAGCTCCGTGCCCGGGGATGTGTTTGTTTTATCGCGATCCCGCAGCGTGTCGAGGCGCGGACCACAGATCGCTCCCGACCAGCCTTCTTCCTCTTACTCCATTTCCAGCCGCCTGCTCCTGCCCTCCCCCCTCCTCTCCCCGGCTCCTCCTCTCAATGCTTTTCCGCCTCAAACCCTCCTCCCCGAGGGTGTCACACTGTGACGGCGCCGTCGTCGGCGGCGGCCGGTGTCGGGGCTCCCCCCAGCGGCGAGTCGGCCGCACTGCGCATGACGCGAACACATCCGCGCCGCAGCTCTCACGCACATGCACTCTCCACACCTACGGCGCTTCATTGACTGGACCATCGACGGTCCCTCCTCCTTCCCTCCCTCCCTCTCTCTCTCTCTCTCTCTCTCTCCCTCCCTCTCTAGATGAGCTTGTTGTTTCTATTTTCTCCAGCAGTCTGACTTATTTTTGCATTTTGCGGTTGCTGTACCGCGTTTTTTGTGAAATAAAGACTGAAACTACTTAAGTACAAAGCATCGGACCTAAATACTAACGTAAGAAATCCAGAAACAGTCCGGAAATACATCTTTCAATTGCAACAAAATAATTATAAATATGCAAAAAAATTATTCCAATTGAACAATGCAATTTGAATTGATCAGTTTTATGCAAAACTGCACAATGGTTGACGAAGGGTATGAAGCCTTACCTATGCGTTCGCAACCCAGTTGTGTTCAGTATTGTGGGAAAACGTTTTTGCTAATTTAAATAAAAATACTGTTTTCATGGGACGCCTTAGCGGCAGGATTCATAGTGAATTGAAAAAGCCACAACGACAGAATCCAATTTATTTCATAATAACGGTGTGATTATAATTAATTGTAATTATAGATTACATTTATTAGTTTGCATATAACCATATTGGCGAAGGGGAAACACATTTGTGTACGATTACATCCAGCTGTTATTGTTACAGAACAATAATTCACTCATTAGTTTTAAAAGTGCCTTAGAAAGTACATGTCAATCATAGACACCCTAAATGGGTCGCGTCTTATCAGAAATCCCACCCGGAAATGTCATGGATGTGGACGCTGCCAAGTCTGGATGTCTGACTGGGGCTAGCGGGAATGATAGCTGTTCGTCAGGCACACAGATAATATTAAAACCGACTGGTGGGACCTCTGTTTAAATAATGCGTTTGATATTGCAGCGCCCTTCTGATCAGATATGTCTGCTGTTAAATGTAATCACTGTTTGCCGAACCAAAGTGTGGCTCAGTAAATGAATACACGTCCCTGATGGAGCGCTTTGCTGTAAACGCGACTCAAAATGCACCATATTGTAGAATGAGAATGCACGAGTGGAAGTATTCTGCACATCGAGCCATGAAATGGTGGCAAACACTTGCAAGGGAACTTTGTGTGTGGAGCAGAGTTCATTTACGCTGTTTCATTGCGTTTGTTAGATGCGTGCGCTCTCCTCTGACTGGTTGTTACTCTCTTCTGTTGCTATGGTTCCAGCTCGCGGATGAGAGGCTGAGAGGTAATGACTGCTCTCCTATTGGTTTGATCATTATGTGGGCGGGAATACAAGGCAGACAAGAGGATATATAGGAGAGGGGCGCAGAAAAAGCTTTAGGTTGTCAGACATAGGAGAAAGGAGGCTTGGCTTTGAGTAAGTATTCTGTGCAACCGGAAAAGATTTATGTGGACGCTGAGTAATAAGCCAGGTTTGGAGTACTGAAGCATTTCCCAGCATGGAAACTGGCAGGTTGAACAAATTGATTGAAAAATGGCGAGATGCCAACGCGCGGCTTTAAAATAACCACTCATGCAATAGCGCCAGAGACAAACGGCAAGGGCTGAAGGCGAAAGTGCGATAAGTATATAATCACACAGTCTGTAAGGGTATCACGTCTAAGCAGAGACAAAGACTAGTCTTAACGGGGCGATGCAAGCTGCATGACTGCTGTTAGTGCGCGCAAGATAACCAGTCTGGGAAAAAAAGAATGTTCGCTACATGTTCGTGGGCACCTGTAAGACATATCTGAAAACAATGTTTTACCTAAAAGTAAGTCAATTTATTTGTAGGTGGTGTTTGGATCTCAGGCAGTGTAGGGCACAAAGCTGGGCAGACCCAGGATTGGATGAGAGGTGATTATTTATTACTATGCAGTAATACGCTGTGAAAGCAGGGTCGCATTAATCAATAAAAAAAAATCCTAGGCTGTGAACAAAATGAAACGGTTAGTTAAATCGGCAACACCCGAGTGTCTATGCTGCTGTCACCATAGGGCCCCAGATAAATTAATCCGCCTCTGCGTTAAACTGTCGTTATACGCTTTTGGAGCGCAGTCGGTCTTTCCTCAGTATAACAGTCCACACAAAATTTCATTCGACAGTGTGATCATTAACTCCAAGACCATTTTTAAACTGTGGTGTTCTATGTGATAATTATTGTTTATTTAACTTTTATTTTACTGTGCGATTACTGAATATATTAATAAAAAAAAATCAAAACCCTATAATTTTCTTTATGTGAATGTCACCGAGATTATTCAGGATACTGCGTTAGTAATTACACATTGATTATCTTCATTACTTAATCACACTCGGACATACTAAGTTATAACACAAAACCGAGGTGATTTCTTGAGGAGCAAATGTTGAATTCAATGTTAGATCCTATAATTTACCATTAGGGGGCGCTATGCATACAGTCAAACACCGCACTTATGTTGACATACGTATCTACTTATAGCGATATTAAGTATTGATTAAACTTATATCCACGCTGGTCAAAAGTAAAACCTGTATCAGAATGTTAAAGCATGACATGGCAATTTGAAAAAGACAAAAATATTTTATTCCAAAACTTAAATTACAGGTCCTTGAAGGGATTTGCATAGGGTTGAAGATTAAAAAGCTGAAAATGACACTCATTTAAAAAACGTCATTAAACCGCATATTGCTTCTGCGCATGATGTGACATGACATCGTGTTGGAAAATACAGAGGGTATTATACATTGCAGGGCTATACATATAAAAGTGGGAAAATGGGGAAAATCCCTTATAAAAACTTGTAATATCATTCACTCTGCATTCAGCGGTAACACACTCACACACACAGCACCATCTTCATCACTGACACCAGGTTACCTTTTAGATGAGGATTTTTGTTTCATGATTTTTCTTGCTGTTTCGGCCCGGCCGTCCCAAACAAATGCCTGACCTCCATCTTCAGTCACAATTTCCGTAATGCAATAACCTGTTACCCCCCCCATCCACCCAGGGCTGTTTCTGACTCGTCCAGTCCGAGCTGCTTTCTGGAACCATGTGACCTGAGCTGAAAGCACTCACACGGTCCCTCCTTGACCGATTTCAGTGCTCCAGCTTCACATGCAAAGGGTCAGTGGCTGGGCTGGGTCTGTGGATCGACCTTCCTGGGTCTGGTCCAGCTTGATGACCTCTTTTGTTCTTTGGGGGTGGGGAGGGGTGTTCCTTAAGTCAAGTTGGCACTGATCCGGATCCACTGCAACGCCTGGCGTGTATACTGCACGATGTGTTGGACACTGCTGTGCAAGGTGAGAGGTCCCCTCAGTGTGTTCAGGTAGCTGAAAAACTCTGCGGGGACATGTGACACACTTGGGTGTAAGATGCTGTGAGGGGACACCGGCCAGGTCCCCAGCAAAGCTGGACATTTCCGAAAGTCCAGAAAGTAAAAAATCCAAACCAGGATTTAGTTTCAACCAACCAGTTGAGTATAAAGAGTCACAGTCACAGAGTACTCAACTGGCTGGTTGAAACAAAATCCTGGTCTGGATTTTTACTTTCTGGACCTGAAATGTCCACCTTTGGTGCCCAGAGGCTGCGAGGTCTCAGCATCTCTTGCTTAGCAATGGGCTGCACAAGCTCTCTAAACCATCAGCGGGTGGGACGACCAGGAGCTGTCAATCCAAAAATGTTTTAACCCCCCCCCCCTTCCCAGTGTTCAGAGCTTAACCAGGGGCCTAAAGTGACAGCCTGGTTACTGGCTACTGGACTGATACCCACTGGTCTGAAACAGGGAATGAATTTGAAGCCTAATTTCTCTCACTGTTTAAAAATCAAGTATTTAAATTAGATCAGTAATTAAATCCATATTAATGTGATCAGTATCATCTGGTTCTGCAGAGTACATTACTGATCGTGTAATTTTCCAACCATTAGGTATTAACTAACCTTAACTCAGAAAATAATGGGCTATAACCCTTCATTGAGACATACCTGTAAATAAACAAAACTGTTAAGATAAAACTCTTCCCAGTGGGAGGTCACAATCAGTGCAGTCAGGTTTTTATTTTCTGCTGCCATACCTTTGTTCTCCTTGGCCAGGTTGTCGGCCAGCTCCCAGTACTCGTAGCTGTACAGCACGCTGTTGGTGATGTTGAGGTGGTTTGCTGCCATCTGGTGGATGCGCTGGGGAATGCTGATGAAGGACGAGGGGGAGGTGGCGGCCAGGCCTACCTGGGGGTTCAGTGGCGCTCCTGAACTCCTGCAAGTCAGAGGAACCAAGAGTCATGTCAGCTTCCTGATTATATCCACCGAAGGGGTGATGCCCTGGACGATGACGCTGGTAATTACTTTCCACAGGAGTTCCATGATACTGGACCATGGGAAGGTTTGGGGGAGCTCTGTAAAGAGAGAGGGGCCTTTAGCATACCAAAGGTACATGTTTAATTGCATTGCTCTCCATGGTTCTCGTTCTCCGCCAATCCCCACCTCCCTCGACTCTGCGGCGGTACCTTAAAGTAGTCCAGCAGGACTTTGGAGTATTTGAGAGCGTGGTCCTTCTTCAACCTGAACATCCGCCAGTACAGAAGAGCAAGGCAGCGGAAACTGCAGGCCCAGGCACAAGTAATGGACACCAGGTTACCAGGCTGACCTACCCGGTCGGAGAACCCGAACTCACCCGGCTTTAGCAGGAGAGAGGGGAGCGAGGAGACGGAGGACCTGACGGAGGCAGGAAGGGAGTTGAGCTCACCACAGCACTGCCAGCTGCTTATCTTCCTGCCGGGTCCCCGGACCAGAATGTCCCTTCAGCCTCATGGCGTATCTGAGAGAGGCACCGTTACGTTGTGAGTGAGTGACTCTATCTGACAGGTGTAAAGGCACATTTTCTGTGTGTGAGTGTCATCACAGCAGACAGACCGCCTGCTCCTCCGTGCAGATGGCTGCGATGCTTACGTATATTAGCAATATCACAACCCCTCCCATCCCCCCTTGCCTGATGAGCTCCACGGTTTCTGAGTACATGGTGTATGGAGATTTGGCCTCCAGGGGGCCCTCCTCCATGGCCTTGCCACACTCCATGAAGGAGAGCGCCGCATCCACGTAGTTCACTGCCTTGCCAAACTTGTCCACCTAGTGGCAGTGGGGAGTGGGGTACCGGTGGGGGGGGGGGGTGCACGTGCAATAAAGGTCAAATATGGGTGCTGTGTACTACGGCTGTGCAAAATGCAGAAACTGAACGTTGGGTGAATTTGTTTCAGATGAAATTAAGGCAACAGGAGGCCACTAAAGTCTCTGTATGCAGAGGCTTGGTTCTGTCATGCCTCTTTGGTGGGTTTTGCATATGTGTGTAAATAGTGATCTAGATGCACGCGGGGACTCACCATGGCGTCAGCACGATGCTTGATCCTCTTGGCTTCGTGCATGTAGTACTCAGCGTGGTGCAGCCTGGTGAGAGTGACACGCGGGGTGATAAACCCACACCAGCTGGACCTGGTTCATCTTAGCTACCAAGCATTACCTGACAGGTGCTCTGATACTGCGTCTCGCTACAGGCCTAGAAGTAAAAATCTGAACAGCTCGAATCAGTGCTTAGAAGGATCAATTCTGCTGAATGCCGTTAGGGCAAAATTAAAATGACGTTTTTACGATTTGATAAAGTTTGGTGATCTTCAATGCAGGCTTTTGGACAGGCACTTACGTGTCATGGTGGATTATAGCACCATCTGGTGGCAGGGCTTGGTTTGGGGGGACTCCCCAAATCTCATATACTGGCTTGGGACCACTGGGAAGACGTGGTGACTCCACCTTCACCTGAGGGTGTGTTCTGGGCACCTGGTGACAAACCCATGACCCACTGGATGACCTGATCTGGGACAAGCACTTGTACCCTTAGACTTAAAGTCTAGTTCCTAGACTCTTTTCTAGGAAGCTCCAACCAAAAAACAGACCCTTCGGAGATGACATTGGACTGTCCAGGTGAAACTGAGGGTCAAACCATAAACATACTCCAGGTGTGTAGTTCTCAACATGGCCAAGGTGACCTGGGGGTTCATGCTATGTCACGTACACTGGGTTAGCAAGCAGGTGGCACGTCGAAAAAGCCGCCACCGTTTGACCGATGATCTGTTCCAGTTTGGATGCACATCGGTGCACTGATCCTCACCTGGAGCTGTGTGCTCTGCGTCCTCGCGTCTCCTCCCTTGTCGGCCTTCTCTTGGTAATGCTGCTCAGCGCCACACTCCCTCTTCCGCTGGCCTGCCTGCTTGCCCGGCTCGCCTATCTTGCGGGGGTCCGAGACGTCTGCCGTAGGGGACGCCGGCTTGTGCTCATCACCGCGGAGAGCTCCTTCGTGCCTGGCGGCGAGGGGTGGAGGAGCAGGACATGAGAATCTGCGTCTGATTATCAACGTGGGAGTAAATGCGTGTCCAGGCCAAAATAACCCATAAAAATGTACCAGCTAATTAAAAAGCAGGTGACGATCTGACAGTTAATATCTACTCTCAGGGGCGGGTTTATTAGCTACACTTGCTTGTTAATGCAAGCAGCTTTCTCCTCCAAACAGTGAACCATGTGGCCGCAACTCAATACATACAGTTACAGACAGGGTCACGAGGTCTGTTTACTGTTTTGGCTGAGCATGAAAATGGCTTAAGACATTATCTAAGCACTTCTGAATGTGGTGTGACTGTTGGTGCCAGACACAGCGGTCTGGAATCTCCGTAACGGCCACTTTCCTGGGGTTTTTCACACATGGTGTCTAGAGATTTCAGAGATCGGTGCGATAAACAAAATACATCTCGTGAGAGGAGAATGAAACTCATTAAAGCTATCGGAAAGCTGTCGAAATAACAGCCCAGAGGCACAGTTGTGTGCAGAGAGGCTTCTATGAACGCAGAACTCTGAAAAGTGCTTCTGAAAGCAAATCTGGGTCCTACCTAGTACTAGCTAGGTCAAGGGTGGGGAACCTGTTCCATGGAGGGCCGATGTGGGCGTGGCTTTTTAAGATGGCCTCTCAATCAGCCAATTACAGTGGGTCCCCAGGACTGGAGTTGAGAATCACTGCTTTATTACTGGCTGATTGAGAGGTCATCCCAAAAAACCCGCATCGGCTCTCATTGGATCAGATTCCCTACCTCTGAGCTAGGTGTACCCAATAAGAGTGGTATAAGTGTAAGAGTTGGTCCAGGTTCAGTGTATTCAGTCTGTGTGTTTGTTCAGTCTTACCCGTTGATGGACTCCTTGGTGGACATTCCTTTGGCTGACCTGGGATCAGTATGCGCATGGTTCTTCTTATTGTCCTGGTGAGGATTATCAGACTGTTGGAAGCAGACCGTTCACAACCAATGGGAGGGGGGTTAGCACAAGGTAAAGCTCTTGGAAGCTCAGTTACACGTCATTCACTAGTTTATGAAGTTTACCCTCAAAATGGGAGGTTATGATCTTACTTTTCGTTTCTTCTTGTGGTCCTGTGGGTCATTTTCAGGGGGATGAAGATGCCTCATGGCGCTATTGTTGTGGGCCTTTCGTGAGGAGGAGGACGATGAGGAAGATGAGGAGCGACCTCGAGGGAGGCAGGAGGTCTGGGGCACTCTGAGTAGGAGAGTCAGGTCTATCCGCACCAGGAGTGAGCGTGGTCCGCTTGGCGGATCGCCGAGGCCGAATGGCACCAAGGTGTAGCGGTTCCGGCCCGAGTCACCTGCCTGGGCCCCAGTGGGCTGCCAGCTGGGTTTGACTACCGCTGGCTGGGCCTCCACAGCCCTCCCAGTCCTGCCCTGTGGCCTCCTCAGGACCTGTCGCTTATTGGAGGTTGAGTCTGCTGGGATCTTGGTGACTGGGGGTGGGGAGAGGGGCTCTGAGTCTGAATCTGAGGGTGCTGAACATGAGGAGGAGGAAGAAGAGTCTGTTGGCGGGATAACGGGAGTAGGGGAGGGGGATGGTGAGCGGGTGGGCCTGGAGTCTGGTTGCAGCTCCTCTTCCTTTCTCCTCTTTTTCCTGCTATGCTGTCCAGGGCTTCCTGGTAAAGTCTCCTCCTGCCGCCTCTGGCTGTTCGTGTGGGGCCTCTGTCTTGGCTGCACGGACTGGGGCTCGCCTCCCTGAGGCTTCCGTCTTCGCTGCTCCTTCTCTAGCCCCGTCCCTTCCTTCGTCCTTTCCTCTTCCTCAGTGTCCTGGGCCCAGCAGAGCCTCAGGGTTCCAGCCTCTCCCTCCGTCCGCCTCCTGTCCAGCCGCCTCTCAGAGGGCTGCACCTTGGCCCGCCCATCCACCTCATGCCCCTTCCGCTGTGATGAGGCACTGTCTCGACGGGCCCCCGCGCTGGGAGCGGCAGAGGGTCGGTGTTTGGCTCTTGGTGTGGGGCTGGGGCTACGTGCGGGCTTGGAGCTAGGCCGAGGGCGATGCCTGGGGCTGGAGTTTTGGCAAGGGCTGCGTCTGCGTGGGGGTTCCGCGTCAGCAGCAGGAGCGTCCCACGGCTGGACACGGGGTTTGCTTTTGGGAATGCACGGGCGCCTTGGCTTAGCTGGGGGTGTGGGGCTGTGAACGGAGGCAGGACTCCTGCATGAGTAGGGGCTGAGCGGAGCGTCACTGGGAGGGCTGGGACTCCTGGGACTGGGTGAAGGACTGCTGCTGGGACTGATGATCAGCTGGGGACTCGGCTGGCTGCTGTAGTACAGACCGGGGCTGGGAATGGGGGTCTGCTCCCCCCGTAGCCCTGGGCTGGGCTCTCTGCCCCAGAACCCTGCGGGAGTCCGGCCACCGTCAGAGTCTGAACCTGAATGGGCGTCCCCCTCCCCGTCGCTCGACGCCTGTCCTGCCCTCTTCAGCCACTTGTCCAGCTGCCACTTGTTGGATGACAGCTACAAAGAGGAAAAAAGAGTGGAGGAGCATTGGAGAGCCCAGGGTGCCCCCTCCCTGTATGTAGCCCCCTCTAACCCTAATGTTCTCCATTCACGTTTCTGCTTACTGTGTACTGTCAGACCCGCAGCAGTTAGTAACCCCCACACTGATGGGGGCGCCTCCCCTTTTAATGAATTAGTTGTAAATAGGAAACATGCAACGGCAGCTGCGACTGCTGCTTTGGAGCGACAGGACCACCGGTGTGGGGGGGGGGTCCAGAGTGGCGGGATTCCACAGCATGGCTCTTATCCAGAGCGGGTCTTAAAGGAACATGCAGACAATTCCCGCTCGTAGACCTCAGTGCCTTCTGGTGCTTCATCAGCCCCCCCGTTCTGTCCCACATGCCGGTGTTATTTGAAGGGCTAATTACCACCTCCCAGGAACTATTTCCGTGTCCCCATGTTAATGTCATCAGGCAGCAGCACGACTGGCCAGGAGACCCTGCCTCCTATTTTGGGTCTCTGTCACGTTCACCCTTCTAATGAATAAGGAACCTCTTTGCTCTTAAGGCTCAACGACACCACAGCACCAGAGCCACGACAACAACACTATAAGAACAACACCAGAGGAACAACACTACAGCATCAACACCACAGCAGCAACCCCACGACAACAGTGCTACAGCAGCAATGCTACAGACATGGTGTCCACCCCCTGTTGCCCACCACATTCCGCCTGAAGATCCTGCCTCCTACCAGATGGGGGTTTCAGCCGCCGCTGGAGGGGAGCATGAGATCACCTCCGAGCTGCGTGTCGGAAAGCGGGCGGCCGTGAAGGAGGGTATACTCACCTCTTTAGCGCTACTGTCTTCCCTAGCCGTCCGGCGTCAGTTTAAGCCTGCTCTCTGCTCTGCCACCCTCCCATTCCTCTTTCCCATAAGGACACTGCATCCCTTGTAATCCAGCCCCCCCCCCCCCCCCAGAACGCCGGCCCCCTTCGACCTGGACGGAGACGCTGACTGCTTCACGCATATGAAAACCACATGGTGCCCCCTTCTCCTTCCCGCGGAATTACTGCTCTGTGCTTTGTGTATCCAGTCGGGGCTCTGCATGCATAACCCCAGCTGCCTATTCTGTTACTTTTAACTAAGCTGCCCAGCATAGCAGGACAGCAGGACTGTGTAGTCTGCGATCACCTGCGCAGGAAAGTGACACCCAAAACCCCCCTCCCCCGTCAAACTTGTATTCCTGCTCTCCTCTCCCTCCCCCACAGGCAACTTCCTGCTATAAATCAGAGTATCTCCAGCCACTCGCTGAAATGCTCCAACGTGTGTGTGTGTCCGTGGGCACGCAGACGGGAGCGCCGAGACGGCCGCGTACCTCCTCCACGCTGCCGCTCAGGCCTGCATCCTCGGGGGGCGTCCCCGGCTTGGAGTGCCTTTCCGGGCTGGGGGTGTGCGAGCGCAGGCTGCTGCTGTCTGAGGCGCTGGAGGAGCTGGAGCTGGAGGAGCTGGAGTGTCTCAGTCTCTTGCCGGACGAGCAGCGCTGTGCGTGGGAATGCTGGGAGTTCTGGTGCCGATGCCGTCTGTCAGTCAGAGCCAGGATAGAGGGTGTCTCAGCCACCCCACGTAACACACACACACACACACACACACACACACCCAGTGCTACCCTCACACTGTCCAACTCACCCAGTGCTACCCTCACACTGTCCAGCTCACACTCACCCAGTGCTACCCTCACACTGTCCAGCTCACACTCACCCAGTGCTACCCTCACACTGTCCAACTCACCCAGTGCTACCCTCACACTGTCCAACTCACCCAGTGCTTCCTTCACACTGTGCAACTCACCCAGTGCTACCCTCACACTGTCCAACTCACCCAGTGCTTCCTTCACACTGTCCAACTCACACTCACCCAGTGCTACCCTCACACTGTCCAGCTCACACTCACCCAGTGCTACCCTCACACTGTCCAGCTCACACTCACCCAGTGCTACCCTCACACTGTCCAGCTCACTCTCACCCAGTGCTACCTTCACACTGTCCAGCTCACACTCACCCAGTGCTACCCTCACACTGTCCAACTCACCCAGTGCTTCCTTCACACTGTCCAACTCACACTCACCCAGTGCTACCCTCACACTGTCCAGCTCACACTCACCCAGTGCTACCCTCACACTGTCCAGCTCACACTCACCCAGTGCTACCCTCACACTGTCCAACTCACCCAGTGCTACCCTCACACTGTCCAACTCACCCAGTGCTTCCTTCACACTGTCCAACTCACACTCACCCAGTGCTACCCTCACACTGTCCAGCTCACACTCACCCAGTGCTACCCTCACACTGTCCAACTCACACTCACCCAGTGCTACCCTCACACTGTCCAGCTCACACTCACCCAATGCTACCCTCACACTGTCCAGCTCACACTCACCCAGTGCTACCCTCACACTGTCCAGCTCACTCTCACCCAGTGCTACCTTCACACTGTCCAGCTCACACTCACCCAGTGCTACCCTCACACTGTCCAACTCACCCAGTGCTTCCTTCACACTGTCCAACTCACACTCACCCAGTGCTACCCTCACACTGTCCAGCTCACACTCACCCAGTGCTACCCTCACACTGTCCAGCTCACACTCACCCAGTGCTACCCTCACACTGTCCAACTCACCCAGTGCTACCTTCACACTGTCCAACTCACCCAGTGCTTCCTTCACACTGTCCAACTCACACTCACCCAGTGCTACCCTCACACTGTCCAGCTCACACTCACCCAGTGCTACCCTCACACTGTCCAGCTCACACTCACCCAGTGCTACCCTCACACTGTCCAGCTCACACTCACCCAGTGCTACCTTCACACTGTCCAGCTCACACTCACCCAGTGCTACCCTCACACTGTCCAACTCACCCAGTGCTACCCTCACACTGTCCAGCTCACACTCACCCAGTGCTACCCTCACACTGTCCAGCTCACACTCACCCAGTGCTACCCTCACACTGTCCAGCTCACACTCACCCAGTGCTACCCTCACACTGTCCAACTCACCCAGTGCTACCCTCACACTGTCCAGCTCACACTCACCCAGTGCTACCCTTCCACACATAAAAACACACACACAGGAGCACCTCTGCACTATACAACACACAGGTCATATTACACCAAGTGTAGTTATTAGTATGCTGATTGGTGACACTGCCTTACAGATGTGATGCTTCCCAGGATTCCCCTAGCATCCAGCTGACACATTCCTCATATCCTCACACACACACAGTCTGGCTATAAACGGACTCACATGCCGGAGAGGAGGTCTGAGAGGTTCTACCCTTTCTTACACAGACATGAACTGAAAATCTTATCGATTAGGATTACCTGCCATGAGTCAGCCCAGAGGTAGACTGCTGTGATGGGAGTGAGAGAGAGAGAGAGAGCAAATCGTCATTCAACCAGGGTCCTGCCTGTCGCTGCCCCCAACCCCACAGTTCCGTCTATTATGGGATGTTTCGCAGTCAAACACCACAGCGCAGTTTCAGAAGTTAGAATAATGCTAAGATGCCAAACTAAGGGTAGTGCGTGTGTGTGTGCGTGTGTGTGTGACGCAGAGCCACCCAAGTGGCATGGTCTCCAGAAGCCAGTGTCCCAGAGGAAGTGGTGAGTGAGTGTGTGTGTGTGTGTGTGTGTGTGTGTGTGTGTGTGTGTGTGGGGGGGGGGGGGCTAAGGAAAACAAAAGGTTCATTTAGTAGCCTGCTGGCGTCCGTGCTACAGCCACACCCGCCCACATCTCGCTTTCTCTGACACGACGGCCTCAGATGGGGGGGGGGGGGGGGGGGGCAGACAGAGAGAGGTAGAGACAGAGTGAAAATGTCAGGTCAGGTCAGAGGCGGCAGCTCCTAGCCGTTGACTGGGCTGTCTACCCCTTCGAGTCCCACACTATGTTTCAATCCCCCACAGATTCTCTGTGGGAGAACAGCATGGATGAGCGTGTGCTTAGTGGTCCAGCCGTGCCGGCCCCCGGTGCGGGCTGTGCGTACCGTGGCGCCTTCATCTTCATCACTGCTTAGCCTCAGGTCATCCTCCAGCATCCTGGGTGGGGGGATGGGGGGGTGCACATTTTTACACATTCCTTTGTTAGCTATTATGATAACTATTAAAGTGATAACTGGTTACTTGTAACCTACTGAAGAGTTGCTGGCAAAGGACTGGTAAAGGGGCAGTGTATAGCTATGTAAGTTAGAACTCTGTGTCCATGTCCAGAAGGTTGTGGGTTGAAATCCCCCAGCAGATTAATAATTTTGCAGTTGGGCCCTTTAGCAAGGCCTCTGTCCCCAGCTGCAGTCCAGAGCTGCTCATTAACTCCAAGTCTCGGGTAAAAGCGTCCGCTAATGTATAAATCTAATGTAAACTGCTGACATTCTGCCTCGTCAGGAAAAGCCTTAATTCATTTATAAGGTGTAACAGCACGTTCCTCCAGGAACATGAATGAATGCATTTCAGCGGTTACAGTTGTACGTTTTTTACAGTTACAGTTGTGTGTACACACACACACAAAAAAAACTGAGACCTTTATGACTTCCTCCCCCACTCAGAGGACAGAGGCTTAGGCACTCTCTCCGCCTACTGTTTGATGCCGTTTTCATTTCTCTCTTAATCAAACGACAGCCTGTAAACTGCGGTTAGTTAATCAGATGGGTGGGGAAAGCAGCCTCTTCTGAGCCGTCTCCAGACTTTCGGCTGCAGCAGTAAAGCTGTCGGGATCGTAACTCTCTTGCTCCACTCTGTGGCTGCCTGCTGTGGCAGTGTCATGGCGATCCGGGTCACATGACAGGACTTGTTGACCAATCCAGACCTCACATCAGGCAGAGCCATCAGGATTGTCATGAAATGGGGGGGGGGATTTCCTCCGTCTGTTTTTTTGACGCTCAACATTGTTTTTATATAGTTACGAAACTGAAGATGATGCTTCAGAGGGACTGAGAACAGCTAGATTCTCACACGACTGTAACACATCTGCATTCTGGTGACATTGTTATTCCAGTCAAATTCTCGTCTTTACAGATATGTGCATCTTCTAGGAAAGGTACAGGTAAATTATTTTCCCTGTTTACCGCAGTGTGGGTTGGTGTTACTGGTGCACAGAATCCAAGCACACTGCTGAGAGACGCTCACCCAGACTGACACTATACAGAAGCAAGTCCGTGTGAAATTCCAAGCTGCTCAACCGGGGGGGGCGGGGGGGGGGGGGATAAATGCTGATTCCATTATTTAGAATATAAAATATCAGGTCAAGTACTCTGTTTGAAGGTCCAACACAATAGTCAGCTGTCCCATGTCCACAGTGTGTCCCTGAACGTGCGTTGTGTGTGTCAGTGTGTGTTTGTGACTGAATTCCATGGAGGAGGGGGCCTCGTTCTCTCAAACTCGGGGTGAACGAGGCCCACTTACGACTTGTGAGGTGCTGTCAAAGGGACAGTCATCCTGGCATGACTGTCTGTCCCGGCTGCGTGAGCTGGGAGATAAGGAGAGAGGAGGGAGAGTAGTCAAACCCGGGAGTCACAGGGCTCTGACTCCCCCCAGAGCTCCACGGCCAGGTCACAAGGACTCGGCACGGACCGACGATGGAGATACTCACAGTGCCTGTGTAGGGACCCATGATGTTTCGGCTGCTGAAAGGGAGAGGAAAGGCGAATTCACTACTCATGGAAAAGATGGCATATACCAGCCAAGAGGCAGTAGCTACATAGAGATAAAAATAGCAGCTGGAGGGGGGGTGGGGTTGGGGGCCTCCTCTGATAGTGCCCAGACCATGTGGGTAGAGTTTCATGGGTCTAATTCAAACTAATCCTGAACTCAACCAACAGCAAATAAAATGGTCACCTTTGACTTTAGTTTGTTCCTTGAGGTGATTACTGGCGTTTTGGTCATAAACATCTAAGCTTTGCCCTCCCAGTCCCCTTCCCGGGTTACGTTTTATGGGGCTGGGGGGTCTAATTGTTACCAGTCAGCTATTGCAGCGTAAAATTGAACAAGGTCAGTCGGCTGTGTGTAGAGCAGGGTGATATGAACTTAAGCAGTGCTGGTTGCTGGACAGTGGGCTCTGTGTGTCTAATAACGTCCAGCTGTAGAAGACCAACCGTCGACTCGCGGAGGGTTAACACACCTGGGAGCTATAGGGGATATGGCTGTGAGATTCCCTTCCACCTGAGGACTGCAGGGAGGAGAAAGGCAGGGGCCAGGAGTGGGTCATTTCCTGTGTGGGAGGATGTGGCCGTTAGGGGTCAAAGGTCATGGGCAGGGCAACACTCTCCCTGCACATCAGGGTGTTGACATAGTGCTCTCCTGAAGTGCTTTCTGGGAAAAAATGGCAATAATGTCTGGAAAGCCTTGGAATATTCACAAAAATGTATAACACAAATATTCAGAATTCTCAGACGCTGTTATTAAAGCCATCCAGCATGAAAAGTAATGAGGTTAATTACTTTTATGTGGTCAATGTCACATGACCTTTTACCATTAAGGGAATACACCCAGTCTGTCTACTGAAAGCATTTCACAAGAAATTTACCGATAAAAAGATACTGTATGAAGGCATTTATTTAATTAGTATTTCTGCTTCAACCAGTTGGATTACTTCACATTGTTCATTTTAACAACTTAATATCGATAACTGACGTCACTGTTACTTAGAAATATATTTAGAGATTAGTTTGTATTTTGCAGACACCAACATATTTGCTTCACTGACAACAATCCACGTAAGTCCATTTAAGACATTAAGCTGCTCAGTGCCGGCTGTGTCGAGATAGGGTTCTATTTGCAGTGCTAAAGGGGGCTCATTACGTTGCTTTTGATTTATGTAAAGTAGTTCCTGAGAAAATGTATTTCTTCAGGCTCCTAATATAATGGATTTTTGGAGTGGCATGTTTTTCACTGGCTTGCGACGATATGCAAGATGGAGAGAGGTATGGGAGACGAGGGCCCACTGGAGTGGTTAGGGGGAAATCCTGGCTGTGACCCTGAATATGCGGCACCCCCTTCATTTTGGTCTTCAGGTATTGCTTCCACCAGGTGTGCATGGGGAGGGGGCCAGGCTTAGATGTGTATGACCTGTGAATTGGTCAGAGGTCATGCCCTCCCTGTCCTGAACAAGATAAGGACTGACACTGAATGTGCGATAGTAAAGGAGGCCCAGAGACATCCTGAGCTCCTGCCTCTGAGGCCCGGCTGAGGAACAGCTGCCCGGACGTCATTCACAGCAGCCGCTCCTGATGATGTGCTGTGTCTGTGCCAGTTGTGGAAGGTTGGGTATCAGCACTGCCCTAACCTGTGTACCTTCCTCCTGTCGCAGGGTATAATGGCTCTGATGATCGTGTATGCGCTGTGCTCGTGTCACAAGGCCCACTTCAAAAGAGACAAATCATCCGCTCCCGCTGTTATTTACTACATATCTTGCCCCCAGCCCAGCCCCCTGGAATGCCTCAGATACACACATATGCGCACACCCCCATCTCCCTCCCGTCACATAAACACTCCTCCCTCGGCAAACCACCCCCCCCCCAGCTGCCCCCTCCACCTTCATTATCTTTCCTTCATTCAGTCACAGAGGATTTCACCTCGTCCCTCTCTCCTCTCCATTCTCTGAACAACAAGCCTCCCAAGGTGGACATGCACCTCCCATCCACAAACTTCCTGCTCCCTCCCTCTCTCTCTCTCTCTCTCTCTCTCACCCTTGTTGCCCCTCCAACATGGCGTAGACACACAGCTGTTGGCAATAATGATTCACCTTCCTTCTCTATTTCTCCCATACTCCCTCCTTCCGCCGTATCCAGCATGTCCATTCTGCCCACCCCATGCTCAATAATACATATAATTTTACATATTCAAGGGCCCCTGTAAGATGCTGCACCCCCATAAATCTGCTAGGGTATCCATACATCCATACTTCTACTGTTCAACCTAAACTGTCTCTTTCTGACCCAGCGGTGGTTATAAGAAGAACCGGCTGCCCCCAGTCGCTTAAGGAAGTCCTGGTCACAACGTTAACGAGACCATTATGCCCTAACCCTCAGTAAGTCTTCTGTGCAGCTCTCGTCAGCCCTTCACTGGCTCTGTGTGAAGAGGCAAACAGAACTGGATTATTAAGGCTCCCCGACACTGGCTTTGTTTGGGGGGGCGGGTCTTACAGGGGATCTGCAGTCGATAAAAGCCGGTGGGGTGAGGAAGGCCGAGGCGTTTTTTGAAAAGGCGAATCAGGGTTTGGACAGACGGGGCGAGTGTGAGATGGTTTAACAGGTTACTGTGCTGACTTCCTGTCACCTTCTAAACGTGAGCAGCAAGGCAGTCGCTTGGTCCGCAGTGGAACGAAGACGACCGCAGAGGTGCACGCACACGTACACTCACAAGCACGCTTACTCAAACGACGACACCGACACACCCGCCTAGAGACAAAACCACAGCGTCCTACATGCATCTGCAGGCCATGGTTGCATTTTTCCAACAACAGAACAAGACACATAAATATAACATGTATTTTAAATCTTGTTTTTATGAAGCTACCGCTGCAATATACTCACTAGAGCCTGAAGATGCTTTTAACGATGTGGACAAAGACACACACACACACAAATGCTTGCGTCTGTTTCCAATTAGGGCTGGGAATGCTACAGCGTCCTCTGATATAGTTTTACTAACTACAATCTCTCCTCTTTACTACTTCAAAGTAGAAGGATTCATCCTAAGCTGCAGTGAGTAAACGCCGCAGGGCCGAGTAGAGCTCCAGCTATTGCGCTGAAGTATTTTTCCGGTCCATTTGTCATATATGTTGTTATGTAGCATCTTTAGTGATCTGATGTGCTTCTTCTTGCTGGGTTTATATACAGGAAATTGTTCAGCCCATTTCAATGGTTCCACACAAAGATAAATTGTCACCGTGCATTTCTAACTTTTAATTTACTCAGGGGCCTGTATCACGGAGCGAGATTTGTCGGTTAGCTAGGTAGCTTATGGTTTTAAGGTACTCCAGGTTAAGTGCACCTTATCTTTGTTCACTTACATTTTTTTCCAGACTACCTTAAAATCAACAAGTTATCGTCCCAGCACAAAAATCCAACTTCCGGATCTGTTAATAACCACCGACACTACAGTAGTACTAAGGTTATTCACGCGTTTGTGACTTCCAGACTCGATCACTGTAATTCGCTGCATCTCGGAATTAACCAGTGCCTTTCGTCACACCTCCAGTATGTACAAAACTCAGCTGCCAGGCTTTTAACTAAGACACTGAGATATTATCATATTACTGTTGCCCAGGCCTCTCTGTACTGGCAACCTGTTAGATATAGGATTGACACAAGATCTTGCTGATGGTGTTCAAACCCTTGCACGGGATGGTCCCATCATACCTGGTGACCTTCTTCATTTCCTTTCTCCATTATGCTCCCTTAGATCATCTGGCTAGTTGCTCCTATAGCTTCTCCCCAGTCCAAGCTTAGGATAAGGGGGGTGGGGGGGTTGTGCTTTGGCAGCATCTGCTCAGTTTGGAAAATGGATGGATGGATGGATGCTCAGCGGCTATGGAACAAGCCACTGTTCCATGTTAGCTCTGCCTCCATGTTAGCCTTTGAGACTAAGCTTAAAACCTTAAAAGCTTAAAAAAAGTTGTATACGGTTGTTTCGGTTTTTTTTTTGTGTGTTTTTATTTTTCCTATAAAGCACTTTTGTGTTACCTTCATGTCTGGAAATGTGCTCTACAAATTAAGGTTCAAGTTGAGTTGAGTTGAGTACAGTATGTATCACATACAACAGCAAAATGCATCAATAATATAAAGTATGATGGGATGGAAAAAAGGACGTGACCGTCAAAGTCAACACATGCACACACACTTTATCTTGAGTGGCAACATCGTCATGGAAACTCTCAAGACCACAGACTATGAATGGGAAGCAGGAGAATAAGGAACAGGAAAGGGCCATTGACTGCGGACGTAACAAATGCTCGAGTTTTTCGGTTGTTAATATTATCCTTGTAAAAATAACAAGTACCAAACCGCGGCCGGTAATAACTCACCTGTCTGACAGCAGCCTCCCATCTGCGGCTTTTACTGCAGGTGTACAGTGTCCCTCAAACCCTACTGTTTTCTATCGTCTTGCGGTCCCGAATATGAAAGGAAGTTGGTGCTGGATTATTTCCAAACCATCACCGCTGATGCAAACTGGGCAGAATTGTAATTTCTCTTCACACCTTACCCACCAGTCCTCTATAAGATCGTCTCTAATCCTAACAGGCTGTTCACTTGTCAGTGAGCCTTAAAAAGTCATGTCAAGGCTCCAGCGAAGGACAGGGCGCTCCTACCTCTCTCATACGCAGACAGACCTTTTCCAACTTCACACTATGCATTTATCCATCCCCTAAAAAGACTTTCCTGCAACATCGCACACCATATCTATTCTGCAACAGCATTTTCTGTTTTATAAGTATGCAGTCGAGTCATTTTTTCTTTCTTACGCTGCGTAGTGGGTTATTTTCGGCACTTATGTAGTTTCAAAACTAAAAAGAAGAGATCGGTTCAGACAGGAAGCCGTTAACCCGCAAGATCCACAACAACAGCCGCGTTTCAGATCCTTTCCACCTTTAGAGCGCGTAAATACACATACAAACACACCTTACACCATTAACAAAGATACTTTTTAAATGATTTCCTGCAGCGTCAATGACTTGTTTAAAAATAGTGATTAACAACAATCTGTTTATAAGTTGAATAATGATAAGTATTAAAAACAGCATTAGATGGGAAATTACTAAGGATGCAGCGGTGACAGCGCGCATAAAACCAACATGCCTGGTCCGCATAGCAGGATCTCTCACCTCAGCCGCGAAACGAACCATCAGACATACGCTGAGAAGTTTGCTTCCGATCCTGATCATCGTCGGTGCGGCTCCTCTCACCTCCCGGCTCCGAGGTCCATCTCGGCGAAGGTGCAGCTCCTGCTCCGCGCACCGGGAGGCGTCGCTCGGTAAACAAGGTTGTTTGGGGAATTGGCTCCGAAGCGAGCAGGGACATGGTGGGCGCCCGGCGTGATCAACTCCAGCGGAGTTGCGAGGAGGGGAGAGCCATCGACGTGATGGAAGAACCGGTAGACTATAACTTAAAGTGACATAAATGTAACTGTAGAGATAGGCTACAACTGATCAGAGTTCAACGCATGTTAAATTAGACAACACGACTGTTAAAAAATTAACAAATTAAATATCCCTCAATCTGTTTTGCAAACATAATTATTGTATTTAGGCCCACCGTTTAGACTAAGAGAATCATCCCTACTGACTAGTCTGTATCTCCACCTTGTAAATTCAAAAACATGAAATACACTGATCTTCATCAACTATATCACTCAAGTGGAAAAAAAAAACATTATGTGACATAATAAATAAAATTAACCCTAAATCTTTGTGGACACTAAACATCGAGCACAAACAAGAGTAACAAAACAAAAACAGGTAACACGTCTGATTTTGCGGTGTAATGAATTTGCTACAGAGTTTCCCACTGGGGTGAATAGATGTTGTGCCTTGTGGGATGGGTCTCTGCCGTAGCAGGCTGGCCGCCTTTAATTGAAAGTGACACGCAATGGAAGAGACAGCGGTACGCCCACGCAGCCGGCTGGGACGGAAAGTACCCTCTCTGCCACTCCGAAAGACGGCGCGGACGTAAATCCTTCGGCTATACTAGGCGAGAGTCCATATTTTCTCTAAATGTGTTTCTCTTCTATTTCCCGTCAAAGAGAGAGAGAGAGAGAGAGAGAGAGAGATTTTCAGGTCTCCTTTATTGGCGGTGGGAGGGAAGCAGACTGAGATATCTCAAAAAATACCCAGCTATTTATCTTCTGATGCATAACAGGTGAGGCTAGAAAGGGGTCTCTATGAATTATGCTGGAGTTCTACTCGCTGTACTGATAACCTTGAAAGTCTGACAGACATTTTCTCCACTCCTTTGCTCATAAACGGCATTTTACAGACCCAATAAATTGTGTTTTGTGAGCTGTAATGTTTATTGGGGGGGGGGGACTTCCACACAACAGAAGTAACACCTCGAGGCATAAAGAGCCGCAATGTCAGAGAGAGATGTGGGGGTTGGGGGGTAAGCAGGGAGCATGAGACCAAAGAGGTTGAAAGTTCAAGTTCCAGGACGGGAGCTTGTGCTGTGTCACTGAGTCAGGGTTCATTTTTCATACAGATAGTCACACTCAAAGTTGCCTTTTGTCATGCATTATGCTAATTAATCGAAGGCAGAAACTGTATTGCGGTACTTTCACGCTTTTTCGGTCAAAAGTGAAAAAGCAGATTAAATATTGTCAAATGCTAGCAGGGTGTCATCAACATGACCCTGTTACTAACCGAAGCAGGATGGATAGCAAGTTATTGTAATATAATACATGCCAAACATGGGCATTTTACAGTTAGATTTTTTTTTTAATTGGGGTTGATATTCAGGTAATTCTTGAATTCAAGTCAATATTCATTTCTAGGTTCTAGGGGTGCAGCTGGTAGATCTTGGCCATGGAGACAGCTTGTTGTTCCAGGAGACCACACCCTCCTGTCCTTCCATCTCTTCATCGCTGGGGTCTGTCAGGAGTGGAACACACAGTCCCATTGGGTGCGGTCTGGGTGTTTGGCTGGCAAATGTGTGGTTGTGCTCTTGCCGTTCGAGGTGCAGTCACTCGGACACAAGGGACTGGGTCTGTTTGTAGCTACTTGTATGCCCCCCCCCACACACACACACGGCAACAGTCTCCACACTGTTGCATGATTGTTTGCTATGCCACATTCTCTCCAGCTTCCTTCCTCCTTCCGTTGTGGTATCCCCCATCTTTTATGGAGTGCTGGGGGAGTCGTGCTCTGCTGGGCCTCAGCGTTGGTTGCTGCATAATGCCAGAATCTCACTTTATTGGGCCCAGCTATAGGGAGGGAGTCAGGGCTGAAAGGTGGTGGTGGGGGGGTTCAGGCTGGCTGTGGTGGGCGCCTGGGTCAGGGGAGTGGGTGGGTTTTGTTACGTGGGTTAGCTGCAGTGACACTTTTTCGGGGTCTGCTGTCCCCATCCGCCGTAATTCAGGCACAGGAAGAGCACGGTCTCCAACCCCCCTCGTATTTTCACCTGCGCAGGCCCATGGCAGCTCCCATGCTGACGCAAGAAGACATGGGAGTGACTGCAATGCAGCCCCCAGATGACAGGCCACGTGGGGAGAAAGAGTCACTTACTCATCTGGACTTCTCATTTTGTTCAGTTTATCTCATGGGTGCCTGCGAAAAAAACTGTATCCTTGTAAGGACAAGCTAGGGTTATATCGTAGAAAAATCCCTGTTTTGTCATTTTTATCGAGGTGCAAAATTTACAAGACAACACCAAATGGCCCACCAGATTCTCTGCAGACTAATTTCAGAGCCAAAACTGTGCATCGTTCAACAGGCATGATGATTGGAATAAGCCAATAATCCAAAGAACTGACACTAACAGGCTGCGAACAGAGAAGATACAACCCTGTTTGGCGTTGTCACAATTAGCCTGGGTCTCCGTGAAGGTGTCACCTCAGTCCGGTCACAAGTCGTCTGGTCACTTATCGTGCTCATTTTGAGAGCATGGTCCCTGTGAAAGAGCAGTTATTTTTTTTCTATGTGCATCTGTGTTTTGCAAACGGCAGCCTAGTTCTTTGTTTCTCATTGGTGAAGGGCTTCTTCCTTGCTTTATGGGACTTCAGTCCTGCTTCTAGGAGATTTGTTTATAAATATTGAGTGGTCTCTTAGGTACTGAGTTTCCCCCTTGGTGCAGACTAAACTTTTTATTTAAAGAATATCTTCTCATTTCTCACTGTTTCAGCCACTGATATCGTCATAGAAAGACTTCAGCTCAGCACAGCCGAAACCCTCCTAGATGTTTTGCCGCTTCCTGCTTGTGGGAGTTTGTGATCCCAGCAGTGGCACCCATGGAAACAGCCCGCAGCAATGTGACCAGAGGGAGGACAGCGCGGCTCCCGCTAGGCCTGTTAGGGACGGAGATCTCCGCCTGCTCTGTCACTCCTGCAGCTCTGGAGATTCCACCGGTCTCCATGGTGACCCGCTGGGATTCCAGATTCCTCCAGCTGTGCTGATGGATTTTCTACGTTCTCCCGTTTTGCAGTGTCCATAGTGTTTGTCCAGCCCATTGACTTTCTGTCGCTGAGCAGTGATTTATCCTTTACAATTACATCTTTAAACGAGTCTGACAGCACTACAGTCAGCCACAATCAGACTCTCAGAGCACAGCGACACCCAAAGTACCATCTCACTTTCGCAAGAGCATTCAAATCGTTTGGGTTGTTTGGTAATTGTGTTAGACCATAATAAAGTCAGGTGGCTGTCTATAGAGAGCGTTAGATGACAGTATCATTTCTGTCCCTCATCTGGGATGCTGACTCCCCCTGGGAAGGGACGGATTATGGGTTGTGTGGGCCCCTGGGCAAAAAGTTCGCGAGCCCCCCCCCCCCCACCACCACCACCACAACCACCACAATTCAAGGGCCCTTGGCAGCCAAACACCCTCCCTATAGGGTCAGGGGCCCTTGTAGGCAGAGGATCAAAGAATGTAGGCCCTCTAAAATAGACAACCCTAACCCTAACCCTCTAAAATAGACAAACGAAAATACATTGTTGATAAGCGTTGCAAATTGTTTTGGGCTAGGGGCCCCACGGGCCCCCTGCACCCCAAGGGCCCCTGGCCAGCGGCCTAGCTGGCCCGGTCCGAAATCCGTCCCTGCCCCTGGGACCAGCTTCTTCCACTGCTGTTCCATAGCCACTCAGGCAGCCTACTGAATAACGCAATCAAATTTAAAATGACTAATGCTGATCCTCACACTGAAATGTCCGTAATCCCCGTCTGTGTTTTTATTTTAACTGCTTTTCGCGATCAAACTATCATAACCTTCTCCGCGACTTGATAGCGGCTGATTTAAGTGGGTTTGTAACAGGTAGCGATCCCATCTGATTATCTCTTTATCCTCTCTTAACCCTGAAAGAAAGGAGAACAAAGGGAGCCGGAGAACTTTGGCCGATGTTAATTTACGCTTCTCTTAGGAAACGCGGCCGGTGTGAGTGGCACGCATTACCGCGTTAATGAGAGCGCACCTGAAGTCTCAGAGCTAGTCCAGCCTTGTATTTATCGCCGAGCTATTATGTAGAAATACTGCAGAAGTAAAAGCTCTTATAGAATTGAAACCGCTGCGGCGCGCATCTGTCACGGCTCTCCGCCTCATGATGTATTCTTGTTAAGCCTCCTTAGTGAACGTTACTTCGCCTGGTAAAGACTGGCGATTTACTACCTGACTGGATCACGCCTTCTGCACAACCCCACCACTTACCATCTCACAGTTGTGCAGTCACAGAAATAAACTATGACCTATTTGTCTATATAAGTAGTTTATTTGTATAACTTCACCTGTCTCCGTGCCCGAGTCTTTCAGTAGCTCACGCTGTCCCGGCTGTTTACCTAGAGACGTGACATTAACCCTTAACACACATATCTTTAGGTCTTTTGTCTCGCTTTTATGTAGTTCTGCCTCGCGTTCTGGTTCACCCTCTCCTACCACTAACACAGAAACAGCTAGCTCTGGTTGACATCAATCAGCAATCATGGAATAAAGAGATAAAAAAACAAAGTGACCAATGTGTACTGTATGAAGTTTATGTCGTTTAGGCTGAGCTTTTATCCGGACGATCCAGGGGAAGGAAAATCCGGTAACGGTAACATATACGCCCTCCCGAGGCCTATAGGCCATTCAAAGACGCGATCTATCCGAATCGCCTGTTTTTGGATTAGGGGAGGAGTCCCACGCGACACGGGAGAACGTGCGTGGTATAAAATGAAGTCATGAAACAGGAAAGGAAGAGCAAACATAATATTTCATGTGATTTTGTAAGTCTGCTTTTAAAACATGTAATTGAATATTTGAGACAAAATAAAATCGAACAAAATTAGATAGATTTATTAGTGAGTGCTGCCATTTTTATGTTTACCGGCAGATGGCGCGATGACCCTGAGCTCCTTGTAGGACCGAGACCCAGAGTCTGATTCTCAAGGTTTTTATTTACTGATAGGCGCCCTATTGGACATTATTCTTAGCAGACGCTTTTATCCAAAGTGATGTACGTTTTTTGAGGAAGCAGGATCAGACAGTCCCTGCAGTAAATGGGGGTTAATGGCCTTGCTCAAGGGTCCAGTTGTGAAATCCCTCAAAAACGCAGGTATTTGAACCAGTACCCTTCCAACCACAACACCCAAATCTGTTGAGCCATGCACTGTCCCTATTTAGCTAATTCGAAAAAAGGAAGTTTTGAACAATATGCGGTTCAGCTCATATTTAACAATGAAGACAAAGCTGTGTGACTTAATATTATTTTTCACTTGTAAACATGCCTTAACGTGTCACACATAACCTGAGGTTTATATATCATAGGACAGAAACATAGCATTTAAAAGTAGCCTACTCTCTATTAACGATGTGTTTCTTTATTCTGCAGGCTTATATGATCCCCTGATGGTTGCAAGATTAATACAAATTTAGGTGCGTTTGCTGAATGCAGAAAGCGCAGATCCAGACCTGTCGATTTCAGGGACTTTTTCATTCGTGTCAGACGAAAGTCAGGTTAACTCAGGTAGGGGTGACTGCAGGGTGGGGGTGAGCGTTTTGTGGATGCCCTCTTCTGACTGTGGGTGGAAATGCAAGCGCGCCAGTTACTGACCTCGACATTATATTGACGAGAAAATGAGACATTGTTCAAATGAGTCTGCTTTCATTAACGAAATCGCTGCTTTAATTTTGCTGCCAAACTGCGCTATATAAATTAATGAATTATCAGTAACATTTTCAATTCCTTGACAGTTATCCATGTCTTGTTCCTAGGTTTAGCTGTAATTCATCTGTTGACATAAGAAAATGAAACTCTGTAATGCTGTCAAGCCTTTTCACTCAATCTGATCTCGCCGGCGCTCCTTTCCCAGCATTAACTCCACACGCATTCGGGCCGCACTTTTGCGACTTGGCGCTAATAGCAAAGCTGTCAGATCCTGATACCGTAGCCCTACGTATAGTGCACACTGGCAGTTGGTGCTGTTGAACCCCTCTTATTTAAGACCGATGCATCATGCAAATAAGCATGTAAAAGTATGCCGGTGAAAAGCAAACCATCCACTCCGGGAAGGGAAGCAAATGTAATCGGCCGCTAGGTTTTTCAGCGCCTGTGATGTCATCTGCCGGAAGATCTTGTGGCCGTCGGTGCAGGTTGAGTGTGTAACAGAAAGGCATTTGACAGCTTGCCAGCGGGAGAGAGAAAAAAAAGGATAGAAACTAGACCGGCTGGATTTCTAAAAGCAAATCGTCATTCGCGCGAAGAGGATATTGGCGGTTTATCCCTGCAATTCTGCAACAACCTCGCCGCTCTACAGTAAGCCGATGTAGTACATGTAGCGGCAGTACACTCCTTTTTATTATTACTATTATTAGTATTTTAATTGGCAACCCATTGCTAGATCAATACCGTACATGTGGCCATGAATTCGGCAGAACAGACAGTAACGTGGCTCATAACGCTGGGGGTTCTGGAGTCGCCGAAAAAGACCATCTCGGACCCAGAAGGGTTTTTGCAGTCGTCCCTGAAAGACGGGGTGGTTTTGTGTAAGCTGCTGGAAAGACTGCGCCCTGGCTCTGTCGACAAAGTAAGTGCGTTTCCATATAGCTCAGTGCCTGTATTGTGCTTTATTCTTCCAGAAGCCAATACATAGCACATCGTTTCAGCGTATAACTGCCTAAATGTTATTTAAAAGGGGTCACACTGTATAAGGTGATGTTACATTCGGGGAATAATACTGTATTTACTCATTTTGGCCGATTTACCGTATTATACATTACATGTAAAATGCGCGTCAAATGATGAGGACACCCGGCGATTGAATACTTATTTCGTTTGCTTCAGCATTAAATAAACATGAAATAAACAAGTGCACGTTCGTACTTGGTTAATAGCTTTGCCTATTTTCTTACCCTGGAATGGTTAGTTATTTAAAAAATGTAATTCATAAACATATTTTAGGCCCTACGGTATTTCGTAGTACTGAACTTCTTGCAATATATTTAACTCTGTGAGGTGAAGGCGGTGAAAGAATGTAAAGTGATATTATATATGTATGTATATAAACAGGTCTGACTGCTGTTTTTCAGCGGTGCACACTAGCCTATGCACACGAAGGGGCCGCCATTGGCTGCACGCAGAAAGGACGCCCCCCTGTGCACCTACAGCGGCGGCGCAGTCTCTAATGCTACCGTACAGCGCACGACCTTCTTATTTGTGCCGAGTAATAAGACGCACTTCACTGGATATAGTTGTGCTAACAGTCCTGGCAAGCTACATTAGCTAATTAACGCCGTCTTGCATATTAATTATGTTTTTTTTTCTGGGGTGGGGGCAGATGTGACGATCATTTCCCCACATGTAATGAGATATCATCATGTAATGACGCGCTGTTCTTTGGATCAGGGTTCAGTTTCATATGGGCTTATGCTTTATTATATATATATATATATATATATATATATATATATATATATATATATATATATATATATATATATATATATCGTCAGAGTAGCTCATAACATTATGATTTAACAGTAGCCTATATAGCCTTAAAATAGTGCTATGGGAGTAGGAATCAGAAATTGCTTTATTCATATGATTAAAGTGTTAGGATAAATCTTAGATCATGTAAAGACTGTATGTCATATTTAACTTGCAAATCTGTCAGGCTTAAGAGGACGCCAAATCTAATCATACACGTAGGTTGTTATTGACGTTATCAAAATGGACAGATCCCAGTTTTTCAGATGTTAGGGGGAAAGCATGAAAATAATGATTCGTTAATTTATATAATCCACCTGTAATCCGGTCTGAAACAGCTGGATCCACATCGGGTTCATGTCTTTATCCATACGCAGCTGTGTAAAACACTTCCCAGTGATACTGACTGGAAGCAGCGTGTGTGCCCGTGCTCTCTGTTTTGTAACAGCTTTAATGTTTAAAATACGGAATATCCATGATCTATGCTTGAATCCCGGCATCGTAAAATGCCAAAACTACTCGCACTCGCCTGCATTTATCCATGCCTCTTTTCCTTGATTTTTTTTTTTTTTTTTTTGTGGAATAACATCACTGGACGTCATTTCCTTCTCTGCTGGACTCACTTCCTGATGAGAAGAAAGATCTTCATTTGCACAAATGTAATATGGCTTAAAATTCAGTTACATGCCCGGGTATCTGTTGGTGTCGCCTCTGATGTGTTCGACTGGAAGCAGAAGCCGGCTGCAGTAATACGGAACCGCGATCTGGCTCCGTAAAATTGCGTTTCTATCCCATTTAGATCCACCAGGAACCCAGGAACCACGGCGAGCGCCTGAGCAACATTAACGAGTTCCTCAAAGGCTGCGAGATATTCCGCGTGGAGGTAGGCTCCGATTTGCTTTTATTGTTTTGCAGTCGTGTATTCGGGCGATTTATACGAAAGCTGATCTTTATCAACCCTGACGTATTGCACAATCCGTGCTGTGTGGTTACCAGTAAATAGGCATGGATAGGGCTTGATCAGCCTTTTTTGCGTGGGTGGGAGATCCCTGAAACGAGAAGAATAACTCATTCTCCCGGAGGAGATAGGCAACATGAAACTGGGCCGTGCATTTCGGCAGTTTTCCCGATGTCGCTTGCATTTCTGAAGTCTTGTGAGAAATAAACAATAGCAATGGACTATAGGCTATACAGCGTGTTTGCATTTCGTGGTGACATGGTTAGCAAAGGCTTATTATTTCGTCTGTCTTAAAAGGCAGGTTTATACATAGTTTTCCAAATCTTTATCCACATTAATTAAAAAAAGCTTAATGTATCAGTGCAGCTTACTGTGTTTTCGTCAGGGTCGATCACGCTCATTTACTGTAGATGTCTGAATTGACTAAACGACGGCTTTTGTGGTAAATCATTTCAGCTATATTTAATGAGTTATTTTCTACAAAAATGACATTAGGCAATGGAGTGGTGGTTATGGGATTTAAGGAAATGTTGTTGCTAAATGTCAGTTGCCAAAGGTCGGGATTACTTGCGTCTGACAGCGTCTTGCCTCGTGGTTGTGGTCTTGATCAACATTTGTTAACCTTTATTAAATGTGTGTGTTTTCTGGGCGTGTGTGTGGGAGCTGGAAGTGATGCTGCTGACATTCAGACGGTAATGCAGACCTCCGCCACATGGCCGCCCTCCCACGGAGCCGGCGTCCATAATAGCCGATTGTCCTCAAGCTCTGTCTCGCTGCCTTGCCCTCATCTGGAGAAAAGCCTCGCTAGAAATGCTAGCTTAGCAAAGACTAAAGTGAAGGGACAGGTCTGTGCGTCGTGGCGTGAAATCGAACAGCCGATCCCTTGTGAAATATGAGAAGTGAGATTGTAATGCTGGTTAGCTGGTTTAGTTTACCCCAATACTGAAGCTGTCAGTTAGATGTAACTAAAACAAACTGCTTGTATCATAGCAACAAATGTAAGGCTTCTGCGTATGCTTGCCAAGATGTCTAGATTTTGCCCTTGGTGTGGGGACAATTTGTGGTGGATGGCACTGGGGGGTGCCTCTGTGTTTGTGTTGCACATCGCATCTCCCCAAAGTTATTTTTTGTTTTAATGCTGGGGGAGGGTCGGGTGCAGGTATTTGAAGGTCCCAGATAAGGAGTCTACTTGGCCCAGAGTACTCTGGTAAGGAACCAGACTGGGGGACTGTTTAGTCCATTCTGTACGTTACTGCAAAGCTCTTGCTTGCCTTTTTGCATTACAAATATTTATAGAAAAGACTTTTCTTTTTTTGAGAACACAGGGTCAAACAGTCCCAGGGGCAATTAGGGCTAGGGGTCTCGTTCAAGGGCCCAACAGTTAAATCACCCTGCCAGCCTCAGGACTTCAACCAGTGACCCGGTGACAGACGCAGCATCCTACCCACTGAGCCACAGACACCTGCATTGTTCCTCTTTTGAGAGCCCTCTGTTTCCTATTTCATTGTTACTGAACAATTTCAGGTCAACAAGGTCATGTGACGGTGAGGGCTGGTTTGTAAACCCGCAGGAGTACTGATACACAAAGATGCCGATGCACAGACAGAGGTGAGGGCGACACGTGGGATCGCAGCACAGGGCAGACATTTATCCAGGTGCTGCTCTCTGATTATGAAATTAGAGGAGACCAGCCTGCGATTTTATAGTTGAACTCAACCCTGTTCTTTGATGGTGTCGGAACCTGTTTAAATTAGTGCCCGATTGACACTCCAGATGAAATGACAAATAGTATTTTTAGCCCTGGAAAAAATCAAAACCTACAGTAGAATTAGCATTAGGTTACCGAAGTGGGGAGCGCAGGCAGGAAGGAAATCTCTCCCACATTCGCTGCGACCTGCAGGCAGATGGATTCGGCATTGGCTGACGCGCGTGTTTTGTGAGGTTTCCCATTGTGAGGATCACCAAGGGACGCTTCCCCGGCGACTTTTCCAACTTTTCTGTTCTGTGATTGGCTGCAACCACCCCCCCCCCCCCAACCCTAAATGCTGGGAAGACTAGTTAAGGTGAGTGAGAGTTCTCATGGTCGATGCACTATAAAAACAGGTTCTTCGTTGGTGCAGCTCGTTTGCTGGTCGAGTCCTTTTGTGTCACACGGTGCTTCAGGGGGAGTTGTGAGTATGTGCAGAGGAGGAGAAGATGGCCGTTGTCCCGCGAAGTGGACATTTCTGTCGGCATGATGTTTGGCTGCAGCTCCGACTGACGTCGCCGTGGCAAAACACCGACGATGTTAGAGAGAGCTTGCCGCTTGTCACTGATATGTCAGAGATGGAGCTGGGAAATGCCAGAGGGAGTGGGAAGATAGAGACAGCTGCAGAGAATTTCCCGGGGGAGAACAGCGGTGGGTGCGAGGTGATCTGGGCGGCGGCCAAAGGCGGGGACCTTGGCGGTCCGATCCTCGGCTGCAGAAGCTGGCTCTAGGGACATGGAATGTCACCTCTCTGATGGGGAAAGAGCCTGAGCTGGTGCGCGAGGTTGTGAAGTTCCGGCTAGATATAGTCGGACTCACCTCGACGCACGGCTTGGGCTCTGGAACCAGTCTCCTTGAGGGGGGTTGGACCCTTTTCCACTCTGGAGTTGCCCGCGGGGAGAGGCGCCGAGCGGGCGTGGGCATACTTATTGCCCCCAGGCTGGGCGCCTGTACGTTGGGGTTTACCGCAGTGGACGAGAGGGTAGCCTCCCTCCGCCTTCGGGTGGGGGGACGGGTCCTGACTGTTGTTTGCGCTTATGCGCCAAACAGCAGTTCGGAATACCCACCCTTTTTGGAGTCCTTGGAAGGGGTGTTGGAGAGCGCTCCTCCTGGGGACTCCCTTGTTCTGCTGGGGGACTTCAATGCTCACGTGGGCAGCGACAGTGAGACCTGGAGGGGCGTGATTGGGAGGAACGGCCCCCCCGATCTGAACCCGAGCGGTGTTTTGTTATTGGACTTCTGTGCTCGTCACGGACTGTCCATAATGAACACCATGTTCAAGCATAAGGGTGTCCATATGTGCACTTGGCACCAGGACACCCTAGGCCGCAGTTCGATGATCGACTTTGTAGTCGTGTCGTCGGACTTGCGGCCGCATGTTTTGGACACTCGGGTGAAGAGAGGGGCGGAGCTGTCAACCGATCACTACCTGGTGGTGGGTTGGCTCCGCTGGTGGGGGAGGAAGCCGGCCAGGCCTGGCAGGCCCAAGCGTATAGTGAGGGTCTGCTGGGAACGTCTGGCGGAATCCCCTGTCAGGGAGAGTTTCAACTCCTACCTCCGGCAGAACTTCTCCCATATCCCGGGGGAGGCGGGGGACATTGAGTCCGAATGGGCCATGTTCCGTGCCTCCATTGTGGAGGCGGCTGACCGGAGCTGCGGGCCGCAAGGTGGTCGGTGCCTGTCGCGGCGGTAATCCCCGAACCCGCTGGTGGACACCGGTGGTAAGGGATGCCGTCAAGCTGAAGAAGGAGTCTTATCGGGCCTTTCTGGCCTGTGGGACTCCAGACGCAGCTGACGGCTACCGGCAGGCCAAGCGGAATGCGGCTTTGGCGGTCGCTGAGGCAAAAACTCGGGTGTGGGAGGAGTTTGGTGAGGCCATGGAGAACGACTTCCGGACGGCTTCGAGGAGATTCTGGTCCACCATCCGGCGGCTCCGGGCGGGAAAGCGGTGCAGCATCGACACTATTTATGGTGGGGATGGTGCGCTGCTGACCTCAGCTCGGGACGTTTTGGGTCGGTGGGGGGAGTACTTCGAAGACCTCCTCAATCCCACCGACACGCCTTCCGATATGGAAGCAGAGTGTGGGGACTTGGGGGTGGACTCGCCTATCTCGGGGGTGGAGGTCGCTGAGGTGGTCAAAAAGCTCCTCGGTGGCCGGGCCCCGGGGGTGGACGAGATTCGCCCAGAGTTCCTCAAGGCTCTGGATGCTGCGGGGCTGTCCTGGTTGACACGCATCTGCAGCATCGCGTGGACATCGGGGGCAGTACCTCTGGACTGGCAGACCGGGGTGGTGGTCCCCCTCTTTAAGAAGGGGGACCGGAGGGTGTGCTCCAACTACAGGGGGATCACACTCCTCAGCCTCCCTGGTAAGGTCTATTCGGGGGTCCTGGAAAGGAGGGTCCGCCGGATTGTCGAACCTCGGATTCAGGAGGAGCAGTGTGGTTTTCGCCCTGGCCGTGGAACAGTGGACCAGCTCTATACTCTCAGCAGGGTTCTGGAGGGTTCATGGGAGTTTGCCCGACCAGTCTACATGTGCTTTGTGGACTTGGAAAAGGCATTCGACCGTGTCCCTCGTGGGGTCCTGTGGGGAGTGCTCCGGGAGTATGGGGTACCGGGCTCCCTTTTAAGGGCGGTTCGGTCCCTGTATGACCGGTGCCAGAGTTTGGTCCGCATGGGCGGCAATAAGTCGGACTCGTTTCCGGTGAGGGTTGGACTCCGTCAGGGCTGCCCTTTGTCACCGATTCTGTTCATAGTTTTTATGGACAGAATTTCTAGGCGCAGCCAGGGCGTTGAGGGCGTCCGGTTCGGTGACCTCAGGATTAGGTCTCTGCTTTTTGCGGATGATGTGGTTCTGTTGGCCTCATCGAGCCGTGACCTTCAGCTCTCACTGGAGCAGTTCGCAGCCGAGTGCGAAGCGGCTGGGATGAGAATCAGCACCTCCAAATCCGAGACCATGGTTCTCAGCCGGAAAAGGGTAGAGTGCTCTCTCCGGGTTGGGGATGGGGTCCTCCCCCAAGTGGAGGAGTTTAAGTATCTCGGGATCTTGTTCACGAGTGGGGGAACGATGGAGCGGGAGATCGACAGGCGGATCGGTGCGGCGTCAGCAGTCATGCGGGCTCTGCATCGGTCTGTCATGGTGAAGAGAGAGCTGAGCCAAAAGGCGAAGCTCTCGATTTACCAGTCGATCTACGTTCCTACCCTCACCTATGGTCATGAGCTTTGGGTAGTGACCGAAAGAACGAGATCGCGGGTACAAGCGGCCGAAATGAGTTTCCTCCGCAGGGTGGCTGGGCTCTCCCTTAGAGATAGGGTGAGGAGCTCAGTCATTCGGAGGGGACTCAGAGTAGAGCCGCTGCTCCTCCGCATCGAGAGGAGCCAGATGAGGTGGCTCGGGCATCTGATCAGGATGCCTCCGGGACGTCTCCCTGGGGAGGTATTCCGGGCATGTCCCACTGGGAGGAGGCCCCGGGGAAGACCCAGGACACGCTGGAGAGACTATGTCTCTCGGCTGGCCTGGGAACGCCTCGGGGTCCCCCCAGAGGAGCTAGACGAAGTGGCCGGGGAGAGGGAAGTCTGGGTCTCCCTGCTG
This sequence comes from Brienomyrus brachyistius, assembly GCF_023856365.1. Classification (NCBI taxonomy): domain Eukaryota; kingdom Metazoa; phylum Chordata; class Actinopteri; order Osteoglossiformes; family Mormyridae; genus Brienomyrus; species Brienomyrus brachyistius. The sequence continues at coordinate 102,984 of NW_026042319.1, forward strand.
AGGCTGCTGCCCCCGCGACCCGACTCCGGATCAAGCGGGAGATGATGGATGGATGGATGGATGGAGAACAGCGGTTAGTTAATTAGTCAGTCAGGTAGTGAGTCTCTATGGCTGTCTCCCTCTATGTTCCCGCATGCAGACACACCCGGCTGCTCTGCCTCGGACAACACTTAGAACTTCCTCTCATCACATCCAAGAGACAAGATCTGACTGGGTGCAGCCTTGTGCTTGGTGTGTCCCAAGCTTGGCTATCATCTGTGTTTCCGTAAACAGCCCTGGGTGGGTAGGTCCGCATGATGGACATACACAGCGTTTTTCCCTCTCTGCCACATTTGTGTGAATACCTGTGATTACAAGGTGATGAAATCTCCGCCTTGTTTCGTGGAGCTGTGTATCTGCATCTCAGATGTTGTTTTTCCGTTTAAATTTTATGGGGGGTTTTATGAAGTTCAGGTCTATCTTTATCAAAGGTCAGCCCTGTGCTATTGCCATGGGGGCTGTTGGAAGACATGGGCAGAGTTGGTCGTCTGCATCTCCCGACAAGCTGTTGAAATCTCCTTTTTCATTTGTCAGAAAATACTTTCCTTTTAAAAAATAAAATAAAATCATGCACCCTGATGCCTAAATCAATAATAGTGATAATTCAAGGTCCCCACGATGTGATACAAACTTGTAATTTTTACTTGGTGGGCATAATTTTTTCAGTCCCCTCAAAGGGAAACTCAATTTGATGAAACGTCAGTTTGCAATCTGCAATTTGACTGCAGTCAAAAAACTACAAATGGCAAAAGAATTGCACAGTGGAAACTCGGAACTCAAACGTCTGTTAACTTGGATGACAAACAAGTCTTTTGAGTTTTTATCAATTGGTACCTCGAACCGAAATCTTGGAACTCAACCGTTTCTGCTAAAATTACGTGGGTTGAGACGCGTTCAAGTCAGACCAATTCAGACCTCAAACGGTTTGATTGAAAAACATCTAGCTGCAACTCGCCCGAAAACTCGGAACACGACAAAACACAGCAGACCTGCCAAAACTCGTAGGGATGGAGTCGCGTCTCTGATGGCCTGAGACAGACAGCCGGACCTGCTGGGATGCTGATGCCCACGAATCGCCCTCAGTCTCATGGTATCTTTCCACCGAGCCCCACCTGCCAAAGCTGTGTTCCTGTGTTCCGTGTGAATTGCTTGTGCTTTATCAACAGTACATTTAGTGATGCGGTAATCATGGGCCCTAAGAAAGTGAGCAAGTAGTGAAAGTAGCTGTAGAACTTAAAAAGGAAAATATAACAAGATCTGAAGATGGTGCATGTGTGTCTGCTCTCGCTTTGGAGTGTGGGATCATCATTTATTATGTGTTTATTGCTTTTGTATGTGTGATTTTTCATGTGTGTATTAGGTTTATATTGATTATTAATGTTTTTTATCATTAGGGAGGAAGGTAGGTAGATAAGCTTAAATAGGCAATCATTTGGGGGTCTGAAAGGAATTAAATTCATTTACCTAATTTCTTATGGGGAAATCGACCAAACCGCAACTCGACCAGCCTTCTAAGATACCACTGTATTTTGCTTGGTTACTTATGGTTAAGGTCTGGGCTGGGTAGCGGTTAAGGTCGTCATTGTTGGGATTAGAATTTGCCCATTGAAATGAACGGACGGTCCCCAACAAAGATATGAATACAAGTGTGTTTGCTCTCTCAGTTGCTGGATGCAAAGGAGCATCTGGGGGCAGATCTTCTGTTTGCCTGCGGGGAGGGAGCCGCACAGTTCTGAACATCCTGACTGTTCGCTTGGTTTGAAGCCCTGTGTGTGTATTTGTGTCTTTCCTGGCTTCTTTTGTGTGTGTTTCTGTGGGGATAATGTCTCTCTGCTGCAGTGCCGTGTGTATCTTTGTGTGTCTGTTTATGTCCTTTGTGTGTGATGGAGAGTTGTGTTTCATTCCAAACGAGCAGCCGAGACAAACCCAGATGGCGGTAAATTGTGATTCGCACTCCATGACAGAATGAACCTCCCGTCTCACTAGTGCAGAATGACATCGCTCTGGGAGAACTCCTTTCCTAGTCTCTATTTCCATTTGAAGCGTACTTGAGTGAACGGCTAATGAGCCGAACTCCTGGAGACGCTCGTCGTATGCTAACATGTGCTCTTGGCCCCTTCGCTCCCCCCACAGGCGTTCGATGCCAGCGATCTGCTCCAGGGTGAGGACTTCAGCAAGGTGCTGAGCTCGCTGGTGGCGCTCAACAAAGCAACCTCAGGTCAGGAGGTGACTCCCTTTTAATCCACAGCTTTTCCAGGTGGACCTCAAGGTCCTCGAAGTTGATTAATCTTCAGCAGGATCTCCGTTAGCAATTGTCGTAGCACAATTAACAGGTGTGACACCCTGGTGTTCGCATAAGGAAGGTTGAATCCCATAGCTCTGATCATGGTCCAGGCATGTGACATCCTTGTTAGGCCCTGTAGGCCATCTAGAGCGTGAAATATTTGGGGAAATGTGAGATAAAGATGAGCCCGTATGCTCAATGGCTGAGGAACCTCAATCAGTTCAGTCCCTTGATCGTCTCAGCTCAGGATGGGTAGAAAACACCCCCAAGGTGCAAGGGGTAAGACCATGAAGGTTTAGGAGTGGTGCCAGCAGTTGGCCCATGATAGCCGGTTCTTCAGAGCTTATGACCCCCATAACTGTGGTTCCCCCCCTCCCCCAACAGACTTCGGGGTGGGCAGCGAGTCCACATGCGCTCGCCGCTCCTCCTCGCACCGCATAAAGTCCTTCGACGCGCTGGCCTCTCAGCCCTCCGCTGGCCGGACCTCCAAGATATTCTCAAACCAGTACCGCAGTCTGGTGAGTGCCTGGGCCCATTTAGGACATGTTTGCGGGGATGACAGTCAAGTTTGGCACTTATCAGCTGTGGTTAATGAAGCTTGTGAAACTTTGGCAGTAAATATCTGAAATTTGCACCATAACTTGGTTGTTTTTGGGCACCATTAGTAATCGAATGCAGGGTCCCTTTCCCTGCTCCCCCTGTAGGACATGGCGGAAACCAACACTTGCCAGGTGGCGGTGAAGGCGCGCTTCAACTTCCAGCAGACCAATGAGGATGAGCTCTCCTTCTCCAAGGGTGACATCATCCATGTGACACGCATGGAGGATGGCGGTTGGTGGGAGGGAACCCTTAATGGAAAGACTGGCTGGTTCCCCAGCAACTACGTCCGGGAGATCAAAGGCAGCGGGGGCTCCAAAGGTGTGCTGGTGGGGGGGGGGGGAGAGATACTTAGAGATTTGGGGATCTGAGACAATGCTTTACAGTAACTGTGACTGAATACTGGCAAATCGGTGTCGTTAGCTACTGTCAGGTAAAAACTGAAGGTTAGGAAAATCTGAAAACATTTTCAAGCTCAGTTTTGGTGCCAAATTTAGTGGGCATTTCGTATGTTTTTATGAGAAACTTGAGGGTGAAGTTGAAATTTTAACTTCTATTAATGCATAATTTCAGTGCAGTTTTTGAAAGAAATAATGACATAGGTTGACAAAATGAGTAAGAAATATCCTTTTATTTTTATAAAAAAAAATTCATTTCAATGGGACATTACTGGGCAGAGAGAGAATGCGTTGATTCTGAAGCGGTTTAGGCCAGTTCAGTCCATATGCTCACCTGTCCGAACCAAACATCATGGTAACACCAGTAACATCTCTCCAGAAATCACCGGAGAAAGCAATGAGATGTTTTGTTAGGAGGTGCTATTCTGATACATTTGACTCCATAATGTGACTGTCCAGTGGTGACCTTAGTGGCGTTCCTACATTAGCATTTGTCTTGCATTGAGGCAGACTTTGGACCGTGAGCCATGCAGCTGTGTCGGTGTGGTGTGGTTAGCGGGAAGGAAATTCCCACACCGCACAAAGAACGGAAATACTCCGACCCCCACAAAGAGGTTCTCTCCAGAGACGCCACAAACCATAATCGTTACATTTCTTCTGTATCCATTGACTCGCTCCAAATAAAGATTTTTGTCTCCTGGGGGAAATGGAAGGGGGGGAGAACAGAGAGGATTAATGGTCGATTGATTTTGCCCCGAGTGTTTGTTCTGCTAGGCCCTCTAGTGGAAGATGAAGAGGTGTCCAAAGGTTCATAGCTATGAAAGCCATGGTTCTGCAAAGATGTTCTTGCTGGAACTCACCCAGGTGTCGGTATAGGAAACGGGGAACGTGTTTGTGTCTGCATTGTGTGTTAATGAGCCCATGTGCGTGGCCTTGTAGGTGTTCCTCAGCGCCTGTCTGTGAGTGTTTCCTGAGACCCGGACACTGCAGTGTCATGTTGCTAATCGTGTCCAACTTCTTCCCTGAGCTTACATGCTGCATGTTGATCTCTGGGTTGCAAGTAGTGGGGTGCGATCTGATTAGAAATAGGAGAGACACCCTTTGACCTATATCCTGTGTTGGTTCCTCTTCCCCTTCCTCTTTCAGACAAACCGGTTTCTCCCAAATCCGGGACTTTCAAAAGCCCCCCCAAAGGGCCA
>NW_026042319.1:112500-125000 GCF_023856365.1 Brienomyrus brachyistius
TCCCAGGGTCGCAGAGTGATGTCTTGACCTCCCCTTCCTCCAGGGACTGTCCTTGCTCTGCTTTTATGAAACGTATGTCATTCCAGATAAAAGTCTCTGAGTCTAATGATGTCATGAGTGTGAACTGCCTGCTGTTTATTTGCACACGCGTGTGAATCTCAGTGCTTGCATGGCCCCCTTGTCTCCTGGTCTGTAGGAGTACCACCCTGACCGGCCAGACATTCTGAAGTGCATGAACTCATTCAAAAGCCTCTCGGTAAGTTGACTTTCCTATTCTTCACTCGGCACAATGGTGCCCCCTGCTGGGCGCACACAGTCAATGCACGTAATGACCGATTACTCCTAGTCACTCATCCAGTGTGGTTATTTCCAGATGAGCTGGATTTTGTGTTTTGTGAGACTGCTCTGTAATAGCTATGGGTCTGAACTGGAACAAAAAAAGAGCATAATTTTAAAGTTGGACAGACGTGCGCCGCTTATCTTGATCCCCTTCCCCCATGACCCTGAGTGAAATGGGTTCCTGGATCTCTGCACCTGCTTAGGTGTCCCATGGCCAGCACTGTAGCAGGATCCCGTTATGTGTGAACGGCTCATTATCGCTTCGTAGTTCCTGCCAAAACAGTTGGGCTCTGGGCCTGTTAAGCAGCAGGACCTATAAGCTTAAACCCCACCCTCGCCGCAAGCTTTGTGCTAATCTCAGCGATACTTCGAGCAGCCTTTCAGGGGCTCTGCTGTTTAATTTAGCCTCTGACACTAATGCACCACCCCCCCCCAGCCCCATCTACTCTGGCCGCAGTGCACAGCACTACAGTGCTCTCACACTTTGAGATTTGTACCTCAGATTGCACACAGGGCTGATGATCACTTAGCTGACTGGCTGCCCGGCTAAGGAAAGCGGGAAGGGAGTGGAGAGGCAGAAACGATTGTGGTGGGGGGGGGGGGGCTGGGGGGGCTGCTCTGGGGTAGCAGATTTGGGGTCGGAGGCAGTGACAATGAGATCTCAGTTTCACTAGTGGTGATGACGCACTTCAGCATCTGAGCAGAGGTGCTGAAGAGGGCCGCGGATATTTGCTTATAAACAAGTGGCCAATCGGATGGGGCCGTCTGAATGAGGACCTGTGTTGCCACGGCAACAGGCTCACTGCCAGGAGATGCGGAAACGGAAGGAGCTGGAGCTGCAGATCCTGAACGAGACGATCCGCTGCTGGGAGGGCGAGGACATCCGCACCCTGGGAGGGGTCATCTACATGTCCCAGGTTGTGGTCAACAACTACGGCAGTGAGGTGAGGCTTTACGGGGCGCGAGGTGGGGCCTTGCAGAGCAGGCCTTGTGGCAGCACCTATGCCCAATGACGCGGTTCCTGAAGTTATTCTCTCAGTCTCCCTGATTGTTCCCCTAATTCTGACAGCTGCTGCCGCTGTTTTGCAGGAGAAAAGTGAGCGTTACCTGCTGCTTTTCCCCCATGTGCTCCTCATGCTATCTGCCAGCCCCAGGATGAGCGGTTTCATCTACCAGGTGTGTGCCCCTACCCCCCCCGCTCCGCCACCCCATGCTTCTACGATTCCTCGCTATAGATGAGATCCTGATGCCTTCTCTTTATTCAGGGTAAGCTGCCCTTGACTGGCATGACCGTCTCCAAGCTGGATGACAGCGAAACTCACAAAAACGCCTTTGAAATATCTGGTACGTGCTCCGTTGCATCATGATATGACGGTATTATCAAAATCGTTGATATCAGACAAGTAACCCAGTGCGGATGTCTGGACAGCTGCTAATCAGCTTTTGTCGCCTTTGTTGGGGAAGGGTTAGGATACACATGAATGTTTGAAGAGCTGTACACTGGAGCTCTTATAAGATGCTGTTCCTGTCCGCTGCTCCTAGATATTTTACTGTTTCCAGTCCACAACGCATTTTTAAATTGCGTTGATCAGTAATTTAGCAGATTATCCATATATTGTTTTTTTCACTGAGATTTAATTTTTTTCTTTATTCAACTAATGAAGTATAAGGGTCTTGTTTTTGTGTGTGTGTTTTTTTATTAAAATATGCATATAATTAGTAGAGGTTAAATTTGATGTTTTTTCTGAAGCCTTTGTGATTTGAAACCTTGTAAGATTTTGCAGGCTGCCCCCTTCAGCTTGCCAAGCTCTAGAACCTGTTAGGGTCTGTGTTTTTCTCAGTCTGAGCTTGTCATCCCATGGCCGGCCTGCAGGGGGGCATGATCGACAGGATCCAGGTGACCTGTAGCAGCCAGCAGGACAGGCAGGAGTGGTTGGATCACCTTCAGCGCCAAACCAAGCTCATTTCCCCATGGCGACGCCCAACGCAAGGCCCTCCCCGGTTCCCTGCCACACGGTTAGTCAGCCAGTTCATCTCTCTGAAAGCCAGTTTTATAACCACTGACTCAGTAGTTTAGGGTTGAAATTCTGTCCTTTGGGGTGCAGATTCAAGTCCTTAACCTAAGCTGTAGTGAAATACCGGTTGTATATTGTGTGAATAACCATCTGAAAGGTGCAAGTGACATCATGGCTCCACCTTTTTGGGTCCCCCATAGCTGCCCTCCGCACCCCCGGCACCCCCTCCAGGCTTTCTGAGAGTCGCAGCGCTACGGTGGCCCCTGCCTACCATACCCTCCCCCACTCCTCACACGGTCCGCCTCACAGCAACCCCATGTGGGGTCCCCTGGAGCCCCCCAAGACCCCCAAACCCTGGAGCCTGAGCTGCCTGCGGCCCGCGCCCCCCTTGAGGCCCTCCGCGGCACTGTCATACAAGGAGGTACGTGAATGCTTTGCAGATTGGGCGGGGCCTGTGGGGCTGAGCTGCTGCGGTGGGCGGGGCTCGTGGGGCAGGGCTCGTGGGGCTGAGCTACTGCGGTGGGCGGGGCCTGTGGGGCCGAGCTGCTGTGGTGGGTGGGGCCTGTGGGGCCGAGCTGCTGTGGTGGGTGGGGCCTGTGGGGGCTGAGCTGCTGTGGTGGGCGGGGGCCTGTGGGGGCTGAGCTGCTGTGGTGGGCGGGGCCTGTGGGGGCTGAGCTGCTGTGGTGGGTGGGGCTCATGGGGCTGAGCTGTGCTGCGGTGGGCGGGGCAGTGTGGGGAGGTCCGGAGCTGGGCACATACCAAAAGCAACGCATGTCTGATGTAGAAACAGACTGACTGTTATTAAAGCGAGCTTCCTTCCTCCCAGGACCTCAGCAAAAGCCCTAAAAACCATGAAGAAGCTGCTTCCCAAGCGGAAGCCGGGAGAGGAAGCCGTCCGATGAGGAGTTTGCACAGAGAAAGAGTGAGTGTAACGTTTTGTTACCATCCTTAACAAAAGCTGCAACTACAACAGAACATTCTCAAACTGAAATAAAACGAAGCTACAACGAACCAAGAATCACAAAACAAATGTTACGTACTTTACCGTTTTAAAATACTGTTAGCTTTAATACTTTGTGAATGTTCCCTGTTCCCTCCTTGAAAGAAATCATTCATGGAAACATCACCCAGTATATTGCATTAGATGACCAGTAATGATACCGGCAACATATTCTGACCATTCTTAGTACATACTGTGCACTGTATATTCAGGCTGGATAAGGTAAGCCACACAAATTAGCTGTACGGCTTTCAGTCGGTTCCTATTCTGCCAGGAAAAAAGTACCTTTGAGGGTACAATTATTTATCACAAGGGCTGAACCCTCCAGGGTCTGCCAGTTGTACCTTTAGCTGTAGGTAACGGTACCTTTTAAGGTGCAGAAATGAATCAAAAAAGAATGAGTTACATTTACACTGGGCCTTGTTACGGGAATGAGTTACATTTACACTGGGCCTTGTTACGGGAATGAGTTACATTTACACTGGGCCTTGTTACGGGAATGAGTTACATTTACACTGGGCCTTGTTACGGGAATGAGTTACATTTACACTGGGCCTTGTTACGGGAATGAGTTACATTTACATTGGGCCTTGTTACGGGTCGCTGATGCTTCCCCTCCCCCAGGTACAGCCGCTTTGGAGGAGGATGCACAGATCCTGAAAGTCATCGAGGCGTACTGCACCAGCGCCAAGACCCGGCTGACGCTCAACTCAAGTAAGTGAGGCGACGCGCCCGGTGATTTCCGCACAGGCGGAGTCGCCGTGTCGCGCAGAGCATGAGCTCCGGAGCCTGGAGGTGCTGCAGGCGCTCAACCGGGTCGACGTTCCGACCCGTGAACGTTAAATGAACCGAGGCGGCTTACAGAAGATGCTTGGGCTGGTGGTGTTTCATTCAAGAAGGCTGCCTTAAAGCCTGTTATCATTTATCTATGTGAGTTTTATAATTACTGCCACGTTTATCGGAGGAAAGCATTTCCCAGTAAGTCCAGTAATAACTGATGGGTAGCATTGAGTTATATTTTTTATGAAAGATGTTTTTACAAAAAAATGGTTCAAAATGGAAAGCTTTGTTATCTCAGCTGGGTAAAAACCTGCTTTCCTGGAGAGGGGAAGCCTGAACCTGCCTGTCACCCCATCCTCCTTAAGATGGCACTTCTTCACCTCTCTTCTCCTCCTCTCCTGTCCTGCTGTTTCTGTACTAACATCGGGAATGAAATCCCCCCTGTCTGTGTGCAGCTCAGCCTCACACATTGGCTGGGCCAGGGGGGCTCCGCCCTAAGGCCCGCCCCAAGGCCCTGCACTCAGCCCATGTGTGTGCAGCTCAGCTTCACACATTGGCTGGGCCAGGGGGCTCCGCCCTAAGGCCCGCCCCAAGGCCCTGCAATCAGCCCATCTGTGTGCAGCTTAGCCTCACACATTGGCTGGGCCAGGGGGCTCCGCCCTAAGGCCCTGCACTCAGCCCATGTGTGTGCAGCTCAGCTTCACACATTGGCTGGGCCAGGGGGCTCCGCCCTAAGGCCCGCCCCAAGGCCCTGCACTCAGCCCATGTGTGGTGCAGCTCAGCTTCACACATTGGCTGGGCCAGGGGGCTCGCCCTAAGGCCCGCCCCAAGGTCCTGCAATCAGCCCATCTGTGTGCAGCTCAGCCTCACACATTGGCTGGGCCAGGGGGCTCCGCCCTAAGGCCCGCCTCAAGGCCCTGCACTCAGCCCATCTGTGTGCAGCTCATCCTCACACATTGGCTGGGCCAGGGGTCTCCGCCCTAAGGCCCGCCCCAAGGCCCTGCACTCAGCCCATCTGTGTGCAGCTCATCCTCACACATTGGCTGGGCCAGGGGTCTCCGCCTAAGGCCCGCCCCCAAGGCCCTGCAATCAGCCCATCTGTGTGCAGCTCATCCTCACACATTGGCTGGGCCATGGGGCTCCGCCCTAAGGCCCGCCCCAAGGCCCTGCACTCAGCCCATCTGTGTGCAGCTCAGCCTCACACATTGGCCGGGCCAGGGGGCTCCGCCCTAAGGCCCGCCCCAAGGCCCTGCACTACGCCCCCAGCCCAAGCTGCACAGGCTCTCCTGCTCAGTCTGCGGTCTGTTGCTGTATAAATTCCTGTTGTTATTGACCCCCTTTTTTAACTATATTTTTCTCTCCTTCTTTTCCCCCCTCCTCTCCTTTGCTTCGTTCTATTTATTCTTTTTATTTATTTATTTTTTGTCTGGGTTCTACACATCCATGTCTTAATTTTTAATACCTTTGCGCTTCATGTATATCATTTTTTTTTTTTGTTGTATTTTTTATTTTTATATTGTCATATGCATCCTCGTCCATACGCCATGCCCTGCCACCCGACACCCAACACCCCAATTCTCCATTTTTATGGTTTGCCCCCCCCCCTTATTCCCTCCCCCAACCTCCTCCAAACAGCATGGCAGGGTACTGATCTGATGCACAATCACGTTCTGGCGGACTGCGACCAGTCTAGTATGGACTCTCTGGGCTGCCGTAGCAGCCTTTCCCGGGCTGACGTGACCTCTGACCTCTCCGAAGACTCCGACTATGACAGTATATGGGCAGCCCACAGTTACAGGATTGGTGCCTCGTCTCGAAAGAGCTGCTGCTCCTATATCTCCCACCAGAACTGAAACCCTGCCCTCCTTTACCTTTCCTTTCATTTGTACATAAGGTATTTTATATTTATTTTATTTATGAACTGGTGTTTTTAACCTGTTTTCAACTGGCCCCTCCCCACGTTGACACCCTCCTGTTTGCAGTCCCTTTGTCTAGTACTCGTATATTTTATTACTCTGCAGTGCCCTTGGTGTACAGACAGGGTGGCATGTCTGGAGAAGCGGAGCAGGAATGTCTGATATTCAGACACGGCTTAGCTTGCAGGAAGGTCTGTTAAATGTGTCCCTTGGTGTCTGAGCTTCATACGCCAGTGTGTGATGCAGAGGCATGGCTGTCCCACCCCCCCCCCCCCCCGCATATCATGCCAACAGACGTTAATTACACTTGCATACATTCCAGAGATTGCCATGACGTCGTTCTGGTAACTCAAAGTTAAGGTCAGTCGAGCGCAGGGCTGATTTAGACATTTTACTTTGCCATTGGCTTTGGATGTATATTTGTGACTATTGTGTCTGTGTCTGTGTGTGCTTTAGTTTTTCTGTTTCTTTTTACCTAAATTCCTTAAAGTGACGGTTACATTTTAGCAAAAAAATTAGCTGTTGTCATAAAACGGAATTTTGGGAGACAGAAAAAATCTGCCGTCTGAGGCAGACAGACTGCAAAGTCCCGTGTAAATGTGTTTGTAACTTGTTGGCTGTCAGCTCCAGTTAGCGGGGAACTCAACTGTTACTTGTGCCAAAAGCATTAATCCTCAAACGTCGGGGTGATTTGGAGGAGAGGATAGACACGCACTCGGGGGAAGGGGCTGTCTGTGCCCTCCAGTTTTCAAGAGAAGCTTTGTTACAGCAAGAGTCAGAAATATTTTTACAGACGGGGAAATCAATGATTATGTGTAGGACCCTTCTGATGCGTTACGCTCGGGCATATCTGCCTCGTTCTGGAAAAGATGTAAAAATGGTTTCTATAAAGCTGGGAGAACCAGATCAAAGAAAAGTCTGAAATGTTTCAATGGTAGCTGGGTGTTTATAAAGGGTCTGACTCTGATGGTTTTGTGACACGATCTCTGCCAATGATAGATTTCAGGAAAAGCGTCAAGAACTTTTACAGAGTGAGCCATGGCATCTCCGCTCGATTGTAACGCTGCGCATATGTCAGGCCATTTACTGAACATCTATTCCCTGCTTTATCTTCACAGGCAGCTTGTATCTCAGGCCTGTGTTGTCACGTGGCCATTTCCGGCTTAATTTTTCAGGCTATTGTACATATTTCTGCTTTGTTTTCATTTAATATCCATTCGATATTAGCATTTATTTATTGTGAATCGATGCTGCTTAATTTTGATGTGTTTTTTTTTTGCACAAGCTTAGGAATTTCAGTGATTTTTGTGTGAATTGTAAACGATCAAATATACAGTCTTCCTTTTGAGTTGAGTAGAGGGCTATAAACATACTGTAGCCATTGAGAGACTGGGCTGTTAACAGTCAGGGGTGGGGGGGGGATGTGGTTGTGGTTCTGTTAGTTTCACAAAACAATTAGAGCAATTTTAACGTCTTTGGTCACATGACCCACTGTGTCTGTCTCTGCTCTGTTTGGGATGGAAGAGAATCGCATTTCATAGTTGATCTTGCGAGGCCAGAGGAATACTGCCGAGGGAGCTTAAGCGGGCGATGATTGGATGCCCACCAAATGTTGTGGAACCAAAGTCATTTGTGCTGCTCTCTTGCACTCTGTTCATGTAGGGCTTGGTTGATTGTGCTGCCAGGTTTTCTACTTACCTGCAAGCCAGGAACATATGGTCCTGCCCCCTGTTATTTCCACCCACAGTTCAGCCTTCTTACTGCCAGCCGGCTGCTCCGTGTTTCCAGGCAGTTCGGCTTCCCGCCGGTGATGCGGGATGCTTTGAGGTTAGTGTGTGGACGTGTCCGTTGCTCTGGGGAGCCCCACGGTGCTGCTGATTTACCCAGTTACCCAGCAGACCATCTGGAAGGCGGGAGAAGGTGTAGGCTGGACTTTCCCCCCCCCCCCCCCCCAAGGTTTCTCTGACAGTGCTGGGGCCGAGGACAGTTCCCTGATGAACCGTAAAGTGTTAAGCATCATGGATGAGAGCAACATGGTCTTATTATTGTGCAATATTTTTTTGTGACTGAAATGTATTCTCTGGTTTAAAAACAAGTGTCTCAGCCTGGTAGCTGCCTTTTTTACATTTGTTGTGTGTAAATATAAATTTCAATTGTGGATATTTATTGTGAAATGTGTGTATTGTTCAATCTGCCTATGATGTTGAATGATAATGTTGAATGTTTGATATAGACATATAGACATGTATTACATTACCCATTGTATTATAAAATTTTAAATAAATTTTTTTCATTTGTTAGAACGTGGTATTTTAATGATTTGGCATTTCATTATTTGTTATTTGCAAATCGACAGGATGCAATGTATGAATTTAATGTATTTCTGTACTTCTCTCATTGCTTGTGTGTTGGTTTCATTCTGCAGATTTAATACTGCATTTTGCTTCTTTGGGCTTTATCTGCATTCAAATCCTGTATTCTCTGTAATCTTTTCATTTTTGTATCATATGAGGTTGCATTTAAATATCCACAACGTAATATGCTCACATTTTAGCTGATTTCATTGGACATTTACTCATTAAATAGAACATAGACCTGCATTTACTTAAAATCTCCATTTCTAATAGTAAAAGCGTGATAGCCGTGTCACGTCAGACAGTTTCAGTACCAAAAGCATACCTTTTATCTGTCCAGTAACATTTTTATTCAGATGGTCCACTTACTCTTATTCAGGCAGCCGAACCCTCAATGACCCTCATTTTTTTCAGTTTATCTAACTTATGATTCTACCCACTTGGTCCCCAGTCAGCTACAAGGACCTACATCAACCTGTCATCATCCACTCTCACTCCTGTTGGGTGACGCCCCTTTAAATCATTTAGTCAGTGAACCAAACAGTCACATCAGTCAGTATAATCAATCCGTCTCTGATAGCTTTAAACCAAACTGCGGCTTTTGTTTCAAAACAGGGAATAGGAAGGAGTCCGGGCTGCACATGCTCTTTCCAGAAGAGGAGAAAGTGATTGTGGAGGAGATCAAGAGTAACGGTCAGGCGGTGATGGAGGAGAAGTAAGACTGCCCCCTATCTGTCCACCAGGTGTATGCCTTAGTGTCGGAGCACCTGGCTTCAGACTGAAACCTTACCATGAGTCTGAGCTCTGGCTCTCCCGACCTCATCCTGTTACATCACATCCTGTTACATCACATCCTGTCATTTATTTTGGAACTTTTAACTGGTTTCATAGGAGGAATCCAGGGGTCATCTTTTAGGTTAGTGCTGCAGACACTAATGGAAGATGAAGTCTTTCGGGCTCTTTTGTATTATATGAATGTGACCTATTTGATGTCTTTATCTTACCTTATAGTGTTGGTTGGGTTTACGATATAAACATTTTGGTTCCTTTGGTTCTTTCACTTTCCTCCAAATTCTTTTCATATCTTAGGAGCCTGGTGGACACAGTCTATGCATTGAAAGATGAAGTTCAGGAACTGAAGCAGGTAGGTCTGCTATTTTGAGACGTCTGGGTGAAAGACCGGGGTCCAGCGCTGGGTTCGGACCGCTTGGGGGGAGGACTCCAGAACAACAGGCTTGTGTTCAGGTTTTTCCCTGCTCTGCTCTGAACAGGATAACAAGAAGATGAAAAGGACACTGGATGAGGAGCAGAGAGCTCGCAAGGAACTCGAAAAGATTGTGAGGAAAGTGCTGAAGAACATGAATGACCCTTGGGATGAGACCAATTTGTAAAACTGTCTAGGTCGGCTTTTGGGTTTGTTTGGGGTGGTTTTCTTAAACCACACAAGAGGGAGGGGGACCATTTTTAGCAGATGCGGGCTGAGGCCCATTCAGGTCACTCTGACCTGCTAACCCAATGAGATGTGGACTGAACTGGTTTCACTGGCTGACGGCTCTGAGAAGAACCACGGTCAAGTGATGATACCACAGCTGGGGAGTCGTGTAAGAGCCGAGGCTCAGGTGTGGGCTCCCAGTGTGTCGCCTGCAGCCTGGCCATCGTGTCATTTCATCCTCCAGATGTTGTTTCCTTCACGACGTTCGGTAGTGTGGTCCTCAGTACATTTTTTTCGCCGTGGTTCATTCCCAAGGAAGGAGGATGACTGTGAGTGAGCGTGCGAGAGCGAGAGAGAGATTATCACCTTCATCCGGCATGAAGCTGACGACTCTCCTGGTCTCCAGGCATCTCAGATGCCTGGTCAGCTGAACTTGAGTCTTTCAGAAGCTTGGGGAAACTTCGTAATTCTCTTCATTGAACCTGAAATAAAGCTGGAAGGGTCATTCCTGGAATATTTGTTTTTTTCAGAAGTTTTTTTTTTTTTCCTTTTTTAATAATTACCTCATTTTTAAAAAAAAATCTCTGAGTGTGGGATGACGTATCCTTTTGAAATTTCCCTTCACTGTTTTGAGTTGATCAGTAGTCATAGAGAAACTTTGACCTTTTAATGTAAAATAAAAATGACATGGTTTCTGTTTTAATACAAATGACTTGGCTTGTTAATTTCAGCTTGGGGGGGCTTCTTACAGAAACCTTCAAACTCCATTTACATGCGGTGTTCTTCAGCTCGGTCCTTGGGGACCCCCAAAATGGGCCACGTTTTTGTCCTGTCCCAACTCCCTCCTATTTCTGCAAAAACGTGGACTGTCTGCGAGTTCCCGAGGACCGGTTTGAGAAGCACTCATGTGCAGAGTGCATCGCAGAAGATGCAACATGAGAAAAAAAAACTAGTTTTTTTTTTTTACTTTCCTTAAGTTATGTATTTAAAAGTCGTCTGTCTACAGAAATACCGGCTGTGATAGTGTGGATTTTCCATTTGACTCATCTAACCCTAATCTGTATAATAATGTCTCTCAATTATGTATGAAGTTGAACAGTGATGGACACAAATGTCTAATTCTTTTTCGTATCTTTTGTTTTGGGGTCTTCTGCGCCCAGAGAGCAGAGTTTACACTCTACTAATAAAGCCACTCACATTCGAAACTGCCTCAGTGTGATTCTGGATCCAAATTGGGGTCCTCGTTCTGGTTAGAAATATCAAGGTGGCCAGATAGCTGCCTGAAATTTTAACAGCCTTGCAACAAAGCTTGCTATTGTCTTTTGTTTCACCTTTTTTTGTTAGACATTATAGGGAATATTGGAAGATTTAAGAGCAGGGAAGCTTAACACTCAGGTGAGATTGGCAAAGAAGCACGATTTCTACACGTCTTAAATTTTGTCTGTTTTGGGGTCCATCTTCTCTTGGTCCAAACAGGCCTCAAAGAAAATCAGACTGGGAGAAACCAAAAGCCCAAGGTTCACCTCACCTTCCCTGCCTGTACACCCCTCTTCTAGCACTGCAGATGTACTCTTCTATCTTTTATCTGTAATCGGTAAACTAAAATCAGTTATTGGTTACTCTTGTGTTCCGGTGATTTTTCTAATGTAAATTTTTCTGTCAGGTGACTCCTCAAAGGGTCTACTGTGGATCCGAAAGGTGTCCGGTGTTTCCAGTGACCCACATTCCGGAATGTTCTATACCAAATTACAGCGCGACAAACGGTCTTTTGTGCGAATTACCGTAACGGAGATTCTTTGCATCCGTGCCCAGAGTAGGCTTGGCGCGAGATGACCCAAAATCCCATGTTGTTTAAGTCCTCCATTGTGTCCACCTCCCCCCCCCCCCCACCCCATTGTGGCTGAGTGGACGTCCTGGCAATAAATAACGTGTGCCATGGAAAAGGGATGGAGGCAGGTTGGGTCCAAATCCAGGAAGCCTCATGCCTTGAGGGGGCGCTGTTTTCACATGCTGCCCGGTTCAGTGGAAGACATGACACTAGGAGAACCTGCTCTAATTATGTTTACTTATTTATTTTTAGTTTCGTGTCAGATTTTTTGAGGTTGATTGCTTCCTTTAAATAATATGCTTGATGCTGCCCAGTATTCGCCTTCACTCCATCAAGAGACATAATGAACCCGAATGAGAAACTTGGGGCCTCGTCGACCCCCAAGAACGCCGGATCCATCGCTGGTAGAACATCCTGTAGTCTCATGTCCTGTGGATGGTCATGACATTCTCCTGGGTGATTCTGGCGCCACCATCTGTCCAGAGAACAGTTTTATACCTATTTTTTATATATGCAGCCATGGGGAAAAAAATAAGAGATCCCTATATTTTTAAACAAATCTGCATTTTTAAATCCTAGTTTAATCATGGTTCTGCTGGCAGAAGGCTACACTAAGCAGTATGTTGCTTCCAGGTTCACAGTTTCTAAGACAGCAGTACACATGAATATGGTGAAACAGGAGACACTGGGAATGACCCGAAACCTGCCAGGTAAAGGGCGGAAGAGAGATGACTGTTAACTTGTCCAAGAATTTCTCATGAATCGTAGGATGACATGAAGTGACCTTCAAAAGGAATAGGAAACATTAAGTGCAGGTGTGAGGTGCACTGCTGGGG